>NW_023602073.1:41762949-41792929 GCF_014898055.3 Talpa occidentalis | reverse complement strand
TTCATTTACACATATTCTGTAATTTTTGCAAACCCAAGATTAAGATAAAAAATATTAACAAAACTACTCAGTGATATTTTCCCCTACAGTGAGGCATTCTCTGTGGGCGTACCTGCTTACCTTTCTCTTTTTAACTCTGCATACCATGCCAATTTATAAGCACGCCCAGGGGTCTCCTCTTACATTTTTCTAAAGTTCAAAACAGCAACACGGTCAGAAGAGAAATTAATTCCCGTGGCTGTGCTGAAGCTTAGTTGTGTTAAGAAGCACTCACTGAAAATTATTTATAGACCATACAAAATAAACAATTTACAAAGAGACAGACGACTGGAAACATTATTTTGAAATCACCTTAATATGTGAAACACAGGTGAAGCAGTTTGTCGCACCTGACAAGGTCTATTTTCAGTCTTTTTTTTTTTTTTTTAATTAGAGCATGTTTTATTTATTTATGCATTTTTATTTATTTATTTGTTTGTTTTGTTTATACAATGCACTGGGTATAGTCAGAAGCGCGGGGGGTGAGAGATTCACCAGAGCCAGAGCGGGGAGCAGACAGACAGAAGGACCGAAGTACACTGCTGAGGGGAGCAGCGGGCAGCAGGAGAGGTCTGCGCACCATGTGGGACCCTCCTCCGGTGGCCGGGGAACAGCCGGGGATCGAACCAGCACCGCAGAGGCCGCGGGCAGCTTCACAACCCAGCGCTCAACCGCTGCGCCACCCGGGAGGCCCACTGTCTTTTGTTTTTATTCTGGGCTCCCTCTCCTGAAGGCTGCGTGCACTGCAGGTCTCCTGACTCCAGCCCGGTTGGCAGTGGGCACTGGGGCCGCTGGGCCATGGTCACAGGCCGCACGTGGGGCTCCTGGTGCAGGAGAGCGGAGGGAGGGGTCTCCAGCTCCCGGGTTTAGAGCTAAAAGGTTTCCAAGATGAAAGCAGGGGCCAGGCTCGGGCAGGTGGGAGCGCATGCTCAGGTGACACCAGACTTACCATCAGCTCTGCATCGGAACAGGGTTTCTCAAAGGCAATATTAGATCAAGTGCGTGTAGGATGTGAAAAGTAGCAAAACGATCCGCCTAAGTGGCTCCCTCTGTGGCGGCCTGGCCAGCCCTGGCCCGAGGAAGGAAGCTCCTGCAAGGGGCTCGGTCGGCCCAGGAGCCATAGCGGTCCTGGAGGGAGAGCACAGGCGTTTGCACCTCTCATGGAGGTTGACAGGGACTCTGGTGGGCCCCTGGGCTGGGGGCAGGGGGAGGGGCAGTGAGGCCAGGAATGCTGAGCCCTGGGCAGGGGGTGGGGGCGGGCAGGCACCTCCAAGGAGCAGGGCATATGCTGGGAGTCTGAACCCTGAAATTCTGGCCAGCGGAGGGGTCCCGCAGAAGTGACTTAACCTCTCTGTGCCTGTGTCTCTACCTATGAAATGGGGGTGACCATCTGTCAAACAGGGGTATCCCCAGGGGGAGGAATGATGTGAGTACAGCTGGCCGCAGGAACAGCAAAATGCGCAGGGCCCAAGGCCCTCCACCTGAGGGGTATCCCACCCTCCTATCCTGGGGACCCCCTTGAGGGAACAGGGCCCCCCTCCATCAGGCCGTACATCCTCTAACTCCCTCCCAAACAGCCCGAAGAGCAACAGGGAACAAGCCTGCGGCACAGCCGACCAGCACCCCCCACCCCCCCACAGGCATTTGCACCCCCTCGCTGGGCTAGGGTCGCCAGCAACAGGCCAGCTGAACAAATGGCATTATGTTCACTCCACAGAGTGGCTTCTGAAGGAATTTTATACATGGAAATGCTCGCAACAAAACGTGGTGGAGAAAAAAACGGGACAAAGCCGGCCACACAACAGTCCCTTCTCACTTCAAAAAGATGTGCTCAGAAAATGATGCCCAGAAACCCAGCCCGAAACCCAACCCTGAAGAGGCTGAGTGCTGGCCCCGGTGGGGTTACAGGTCACTGCACATTCTTTCTTAATTTCCCTGTACAGAGCAGGAGAAAGGGGGGGCAGCCCCGGCACTTCCTGTGCCCGTTCCCCTCAAGCCAGGAATCTGAAAACTGGCCGGAGGGAATGCCCACACTTGGTTTCCAGAATGCCGCAGGCCACCCTGCAGCGAACACAGACATCAGTGACAGGAAATCTAATTTTCCGGCCACTGAAGCCTGGTCCAGACCTGACTTCGGAGACCTGGCCCCGCACCGCGCTCTGCCCAGCCCCACTGACCTGGATGGAAGTCATGACCCCGTTGGCAAAGACGGAGAGCTTCCTGGCCACGGTGCGCACGCCCTGCTTCAGCTGGGCCATGTCTGGCGCGGCGGGCAGCACGCTCCTCAGGGTGTAGTTTCCTGCTCAGAGCAGACGCTGGAGATGGCCCAGGCGCCCCGGGCTGGGGACCTTGAGCCTCTGGGACGCCTCCCTCCGGGAGCTCACAGGTTTAGGGGGAAGAGGGGGGCTGGGCGCTGTCTCCGTGAACCAGCTGCAAGACCCACCCGAGGGCAGCCAGGCCCTGGGGCTTCAGGCAGCAGCGTGTGCGCCTCCGAGAGGCAGCCTCAATCTCTGGGCTGTTCCCTCCAGGGGGTGACCCCAGACCAGAGAGGCGCGGCCTTGAGCGCAGCTGCCCATGTTCCCTTCTGCAGACGCCATGGCCCTTCTCTGGATGCCGTGACCAGGCCTGGCCGATGAGAGCCTTTCTGGGGTCCTCGGCCTCAGAGAGGAGCGGTGCTGGCTGTGGGGTGACGGGGGTAAGGCACGGCCACCCTCCCGTTTGCTCCTGGGGGGAGCGGCCCCAGCACAGCGGGCCCTGAGGCGACACTGTCTCCCCCAGCTGCCTTTCGGTGGGATGTCGAGGGGGAAGAAATCCCAGAAACGAAACTACCAGGCCCTGGTTCTGTTACACACCCGTTCACACACAGCCCAGCACCCCAGAGGGGCCGCATGGGTGAGCCAGCCCGGCGCCACTTTCTGCCTGACCTGCAGCCCAGGTCATGGCTGACCCCCACGGCCAGAGCCCATCCGCCCTTTCCCGCTGAGCCAGTGACCGCATCCCATCGCTCACGTCTTGGCCGCCCCGATGCAAACATCAACACACTTATCCCAGCCTGGGGAAGCTGGCAGCGTGGCCACACCTCACGGGCCCCCGGAGCTGCCAGGCGGGGCTTGGGGTTAACTTTTGTAATAGGTCTTGCAGCTGTAATAAGTGCTTGTGGGGGGATGCGAGTAAGCCAAGCAGCCCTTTGGGGAGCCAAGCCTAGCTGCCCCGCAGGCCCACACGTACCCGGACACCACCGTGCCCGGAAGCACGAGCCCCAGGCCCCTCTCCCAGGATGAACTGGGCTGGTGCACGCCGGCCCCAACCCCGCACGCCAGGCAGGGTCCTCCGCTCCTCAGCCCCGCTGACCTCAAAGCCTTGGAGGCCTTCCCCTGTCTGAGCAGAGGGCCACCCCATGGCAGCGGCGGATGAGGGTCCCAGCTCAGCAGGTGGAGCCTGACTGCAGAGCCTGAGTGCCCCAAAGCCTCCTCCAGACTCGATGCGACTCTGAGGGCCCCCAGGGCGGCGGGCTGGGCTGACCACCGTGGGTCACAGATGCTGTCTTGGTCACACAATGGGCTCAGGAAACAGCAGTGCAGGCGCTTCCTCAGGAAGGGGCTCTTGGGCCCGTGGACTCGTCCGGCCCCGCTCTCTGCTCTCAGTCCCTGACACCTGCCACGGGCCGGCTGGGCCCAGCCCTGCTCCCCCACGGACAATGCGCAGTGAGGGCAAAAGGTACGTGGGGTCTGCCAAGGGGCCTGTGGGCAGCCTAGGCTGGACGGTGGGACCCTGGGCATATGGGGCTGTGTCCTGAGGAGGCCACTGACCCGCTGGCCGTGGGGACTAGGAAGGACATGAACTAGGGGACACCCAGGTTTCCAGCTAGAGCAGCCAGCTAGGTGGGGGCTCTCCCTGGCTCGTGGAGCTGGAGGGGACACACCAGGCTGTGTGCCTGTCACACCAGGCCATGCCACTGTGGGCGGAAGGAAGAGGACTAGCTGTGGAGACAGAACCCTGCTGCACAGCTCCCGCGTTACCATCCATTCGTTCACCCGAGTGAGGGCTCCCTCGCCAGGCCTGCGGACACTAGGGGTAGCGGGTGAGGAGGGAGAGGCCCTGGGGGGCCAGGGGTAGTCAGACCAGTGGTAAAGGGGACAGGAGCCACAGCCCTGAGGGTGGATGACTTGGTGGCGGGGCCATGCCCGAAGCCAGGGGTGGATTTGAAACAAAGGATGACTAGACTGGCCTCTGGGGGGACGTGGGAGGACGCCAAGCCCAGAGGCAGGAGGGGAGGCCCAGGCAGGGCTGTGGCTGTGGCCAGGGGCACAGAGAGGCTGGCCTGGGCGGGACCGCGGGGCCGCACACTGAAGGTGCCCAGTACGGCTCCCGGCACTTCATCCAAACAACGAATTTTCAGTAGACCATCGTGTACTAATCTCCCTGAAATGAAAACAAGTCAAGAGAAAATGAACTGAGAGGGCAGGGCCGATGAGCCAGATGCGGAAGCAAGGCCGGCCCAGCGGACACTGAGGGCTACAGAGGGACCCGGCTGGTGGCATGGAGCCTGGGCCACAGCGCCCCCCAGCCTCGGTGCGGGACAGACACACCCGCAAATCACCAGCAGCTCCTGGCCAGGCCGAGGTCAGAGCTTCTGAGGCTCGTGGGCCCCAAAGTCCCCACTGCTGGACTCTGGGTCAGAGCAAGAAGGAAAGAAGAGACTGGCCAAGGTCTCGGGAGCCCGAGGTCCAGCAACACGAGCAAACAAGAAGCCACAGAAGGCACTCGGGGCTCGGGTGGGCACTTGTGGGGCTGAAGGGCGGCGGCCGCAGCACCTCACTCTGGGTGGGCAGGCTCAGATGGAACAGCAAGGGGCCCGTGGGACTCGACCAAGGGGCCTGGCACAGCTGCTACCAGCACCTCGGTCAGTGGTTTCCATCACTGAGGTCGCGCTCCCGCGCGCCGTTACCACTTATCAAGTGGCTGTTACGGATCAAAGGAGTTACAGACCCTGGGGCCTCCACGCCAGGTTAAATCTTCAGACCTTACACGCCCGGCACGCTCACGCCACGGGACTGGCGCTCACAGTCAGCACTGAGAGTGGACACACTCAGATGGACGAGGGCACTTGAGCCACCCCAGCCCTAAAACCCATGCAGGGCACAGAGGTTAAGTCTCAGCGCTCTCAAGCTAGCCACAGCCTCTGCAGCATGAGTTCAATCCCCGGCCAGGGAGCTACCCACACGGCGCAGCAGACCTCTCCTATCTTGCCTGCTGCTCCCCTCAGCAGTGGATTTCAGTAGATCTGCCTGTTCTGCTCCCCCACTCTGTCTCTGGGGAATCCTCTCACCCTCCACACTTCTGGCCTGCACCCCAGTTCCTCTACATAAAAATAAATTAAAAATCTTAAAAAAATAAAAAAACCGACCCACGCAGACGCCTTCCTACAGCACCACAGAGGGTCTCTCGTGCCCAGACAGGTCTCCTGGGAGCGCATCCCCCGGCCTTTTGCTGATCAGTGACCCCCACTCCTTGCCTGCCCCCTCAGTCGTGGGTTCTCTTTCAGTCTTGACCAGTGGGTCTCAAGAGCCCTTTCCCATGTTTGGGAGCAGGCCCGACCCCTCCCACTGATCCCCACGGGCAGAGCAGCGACGGCAACTGGCTTGCTTCCAGCTTAAGCACCTGTGATGCTGAGGGTAAGGTCGGGCTTAGGGAACCTGGATCCGCTCCCTTGTCCGGTGACAAGACCCACATCATCAGGAGGAGCCGGGGTGAGTGCAGCCAGTGCCCTGCATGGCTCCTGTGCTGGGCAGTGCCCATCCTGCCGTGACCCTGCGCTGAGAGTGACCACAGTGCCGTGCCGGGCTGACTGTGGGCCTGAGCCAGGCTCAGTTCATTCCTGGGGTGCTGGATCATTCTGCGGTCCTCCGTGCAGGCACAGGTACAGCCAGGAGAAGGCCGCCCCAGGAGGCGCATCTCCCTTACCTGGAGGGACTCACATGTGGAGCTGCCCTTCCCCCACCCCAGTGAAACCACAGTTGAGGCAAGAGGATCTACCAGAGACTCCGACCTTTCACAGGTGGGGAAACGTGCCAAGATAAGGAACACAGAATGGTCTTCTAAAACCAACCTTTGTTCCTTGCTGATATGTGCTCTAATCAAAAAGTAAATATTTAATAAGAGCTGTTCAATGCGCTTATAGTTAGGGCGGTTATTACGGCAGTGTTTACGATGAGCTTGCTGGAAGATGCAGAGGGAGGATGACCACTGTCCGAACCATCTGGGCTGGGGGAGGGCCAGGGTGCTCTCTGGGGGAGGGGGGCCCTGGGGGACTTGGCACCCCAGGTGTACTTTAACATGGCTGCAAGTTCCCACGGCCTAGTGTGTCTGGGACCCCCGGCCAGCGGCCAGTGACAGCCGTGGAGGGGACACCAGAGGGCCAGAGAGTGAGGTGGCTGAGCAGCTGCACTCACCCAGTGGGGACGGCTGCCAGTTCCCCCAGGCCTCACACGGGGTGGCCAAACTCGGCTCCACATGAGGCCGACTTGGGGACAGTCAAAGCACCAAGGAGCGCCAAGCACCCTCAGAACCAAGGGACAGTTCTCTGCCACGAACCACAGGCTCCCCTGGGCTCAGAGTCCCGCGACAGGCTCAGCAGCTGTCAATCGTGTCTCTGGGGACCCAGGGCCTGGGGTCAGGAGGGGCCGAGACACTTGCCCTGGAGTCTTCTGCTCAGCAAGCCCCACTGAGATGGACTCCACCGTTTCTGAGACAAGAAGCGACAACCTGAAAACACAGGTGTTCGCCCCCAAAACTGTGCAGACACACGTCAACTCTTAAACATCATGTAAAACACAACACAGCAGAAAACAAAGGCTGCGTGAAATGCATCCCAAAGCGCAAAGGGAAGACTATTCAAAGCGCTGGGAAAGGAGTAAGGGGAACAGGGGCGCACCGCCTCACGGCCTGACACTCCCCAGGTCGAGGGGCTGGTGAGCCAAGCACCCGGGTGTGAAGCTTGGCTCAGCGCTGGCCCAGAGACCTGGCAGCCCGCATCCCCGCCAGTGGGTGCCCCTTGCTCCCGCCCGCATTGCTCACGCCACCTGTTGGCTGCTGTGGGGCCCAGAGATGCTCTCCGGACACTTAGGTCAGCTTGGGCTTGTCTCCCAAAGTACACGTCTGATGAAATGGCTTTGAGTTACCAAACTTCTTCTGGGCCTCATCGGTCCTCACAGCAGGCTCGTAGTCTGGATTGTGGCGAGCAGCAGGCCTGAGAGCAGAACCGGCCCAGAGGGAGAGTGTCAGCAAGACGCTGAGCTGGAGCTTTCAACCCCCCAACAGAAATCACCCACAGATGAGGCTGCCTCTGTGGGAGTCCCGGGGCCCACAAGGAGGTGCCACCCACCCACCTACCCACCCATCCCTCCATCCCTCCATCCGAGGTTGGGTTCACTGAAGAGGGTGAGGGGGACGTGCAATGTGCCTGTGTCACTCGACCCACAGGTGGGGCAGCTCAGCACCACGAAAGTCTCTTGGCCTGAAACTTCTCCCACGGGGGAGGGTAAGAAGTGGGGGCTAGGTTTCCCCAGGGCAGGGGACGCCGGCCCTGTCCATCAAGAATATTGAGGGGAATCTGCGTGGCTTAGGGGTTGGTAGGAGCTGGAGACGTAGCAGCTGGGGTTTGGGTGTGTTGGGGGCCCGCAATGTGCTGAACCCACCTGTCTGGGTGGCCCAGGGTCTTCAGAACCGGGTCCCTGTCTTTGATGTTCTCCTTTTTCCAACAGGCGTCTGAACTGTCACCCCAGCTGGAAAAAGAACTGGTCCTGAACTCCATCGGTTCCTCAAAGTACCTGCAGGACAGAGTAGGAAGGTGACTTTGGAGGCCTTACTGACGTCTGCCCCACAGGTACGTGGGGACGGTGTGTCCCAGCCCCTCAAAGTTGGGGGGCATCACGTGGCCAGAACTGGCCCCCACGCAGGAGCAGACAGGAGGCCTCGGCACTGCCGTGCCACACACCCAGGCCGCGCGTCCCTTGCTGCAGGCAGGGACAATCTCCATCCACCTGGACAATGTTGTTGCCACTGGAGGACAGGCCATCTGGACGGTCACCCGCCTCTCACTTGACTCTATGCTATGCAAAGAGACTTTCTAGCAACAAGAAAGCCCGTCGCCGGCCTCCCCGGTGGCACAGCGGTTGAGAGCTGGGTTGCGAAGCCTCTTAGCGCCGGTTCAATCCCCAGCCCCCCGCGAGGGTTCCACATGGCGTGCAGACCTCTCCTGCTGCCCGCTGCTCCCCTCAGCAATGTGTTGTGTCAGTCTGCCTGTTCTGTTCCCCGCTCTGGCTCTGGTGAATTCTCTCATCCTCCCACGCTTCTGACTGTACCCAGTGCTTGTATAAATAAATAAATAAATCTTAAAAAAAAAAAAAGAAAGAAATGAAAACAAATCCCATCGTGGTATGGAGACTGGAGAGCCGGGGTGTCTGTCTGCACAGCACGTGTCAGCATCACATCTGCTCCGCAGTGGAGAACGTCACTTCCTGGCGGCCTGGTCTTGCCCAGGCAGGTGGCTGCAATCGCACAGCTGGGCCAGCACGACTGACCCCATCATGGAGTTCCTCCCTGGCACCCCCGCAGGGACAGTTGCACGGGGCACCGAGCCTACCAGTGATGACCATGCAGTGTAGACAGTGCTAATTGGCTGGCTCCCGGAGCCAGAGCTGGGGTCACATGGCTGCCGCCAGTTCCGGGGGCTTCTCAGTCCCGAGTGTGAGGAGGGTGTGGCCGGTGTGCATCTCAGGCTAAGGCTGGCCCTCAGGGCCAGTTCACATCTTCATTGGCCAGCATCCGACAGTAGCGTCCGGTCCTGTACAGTGGGAGAAACTGACCGAGAGCAGAGCATTGCAGCAGGAGAGGGGCTGAGGGGCAAGCTGACGGCAGGGGTGGTCATGAGACGTGAAGACGCCACCTCGGGGTTCACCACAGCTCAGGGGGATAACAGTCATCAGGTGCATGCTCCTAATGAGGTGGGGTTCACGGAGGTCAAGAGCTGGGGGCAAATTCCAAGGCTCAGGTCTCAGCAAGGGCAGAGAATGGAGCAGAGGCCTCTGCATGTCACCAGGCTTTCTGCAGAGTCAGAGCAGAAGCACAGGGGCCAGCTGGCGTCACGGGAGGCGACTCCGGGGCCACAGGGGGAAGGCAAGGTCTCCGGACGTGGCTTCTGCAGCTCTGGCAAGAGGCCATTAAGGACAAATCTCATTACACTCGCCTTCTCTCTCTGAGAAGGAAAGCACGCAGGGTCAGGCGTGTGTGGATGTCAGCTGGAAAATGAGCAGGCTGTCCCCGTGGCAGGAGGCAGCCAGCGGAGGAGCCCGGGGCCGGCTCTGCTCGGAAGAACAGATGGCCATCCTTGTTCAGCGGAGAGACCAGGACAGGGAGAGCCTGGGGTCACACGAGAGTGAGGTTTCAAAGACACGTGTTGGCCTGGGAGGCTCAGCAACTCGCTGGGGACAGACGCCGGCCGAGCCTCTGGCTGCCGCTGGGAGCACAGGGACGGACCTGCTCCCGGTGGGGCAGCGCCCCTCTCCTGAGAAAGAGCGGCGGGCCCCACCTCCACGTCTGGATCCACGTCCTCCTGTTCAGATTTCTGGATCCCAGTTCTTGGTACTTTCCACGTTCACTTCCACCCTCCCGTCCCAGCCTCCTCCAGCCCCAGAACAGTCCTTGATTAGCGCACCCTCAAGCCACATCCTCCCTGAGGACCAGCCCCAGGCAGGCGTCGGTCCTGGAACCACACTGACTCGTGAGGCTGAGCCGTTGTTCCAGGCTCACCATTTTCATGCTGGAAATAATGGAATTCAATAAAAACAGGAACCAAAGATATGGCTGACCCTATTTTTCAGAAAAACAGCACTCTTTCATTATTCATAGGCTCCAAGAGCTAATGGGCTAATGGATAATTTGGGACTGAAATGCTGGCCTTCACAGCGTCCATGTTTTTTTGACCTCGTGGCCAAAGTACTGACGGGACCCTTGTCCTACTGACAATGGCCACCGACGGGGGGACCAGCAAATGTACTTCTGGTTCTGTCAGAGGACCTGCAGTTGACTGGAGATGCGCACCAAGCTCTGGAGGTGCCTAGAGAGAGTGGTCTCCAGCAAAACACCATTTGCAAACCACACATAATTGTTTCATAGCAACAAAGGCCTTTAGGGCTGACTCTCTTGACCAAGTTTCGCACAGGGACGCCTGGGGGTTCCTGAAGCTCTTGCAGGCAGGTGGAACCCAGAGGCACCTGCCGGGTGCTGGGAGGGGCTCTCTGGAGTTGCTTCTCCTTCCCCCTCGGCTCCCAAGCTGCAGTTTCGACTTAACGTGAGACTCACTGTCCTAACTCCCCGAGGCCGCATCTGCGGGGGCTGCTCATGAGCAGTGTAGTGGGTGGGAGGGGACGTGCCACATGGGTGCTCTGGACCCCGTGAGGCTGAGCGGGTCTTCCCACCAGAGCCCTCCCTCAGTCAGTACACATGCCTCAAATGATCTGACCTGACACAGCTTTCAAATCCAGTTCAAAATGTAATTGTATTCTGCACAAAATATATTTACATGTATTTACAGAAAGACACGATTTGGATGTTACCCCTAAGTAGACTGAAGCCTGCAGTGTGATGCAGGCCACTCACACGGAAGTAGAAACCTACGCCTGGCTCTGAAAGTTGACCGGGAACACCACTAAACTGCTGACTTCTTTTGGAAAAATATCCGGGCTTCAGCTAATTTGAAGCTATGCTAAGAGACTTCTTAAGGATCTGCTCTGGTACCACTCCTTATGTATGAATTTTGGTGGGAGACTATGTAGTCTCACAATTAGATTTCACACGTTGTCATAACCCTGTCTGCTATAGCCATGAGCAGTCTGTTCTGAACACGAGGATGCCTGGCACCTGGACAACCTCCAGGGGACTCTTCCAGGCATGAGCGCCTCCTTGTGGGCACCACACATGTATGAGAAGCATGAACGCCAAACCTGCAGGTGGCCGTCAGCGTGGCTAAGTATCTAACAACAGTGATTACATGTTCAGACTGAGTCACACGTCTCTGGCGCTCTGTCTCCATACAACAGCATCTACGAGGACTGTTCTGGCTGTCTTAACTCATCTCACGCTCACACCACCCTGGGACGTAGACTTGCCTGGGGGTCCCTAAGGTACAGACGCAGACGCCAGGCACCGAGAGGCCCCGTCCCGGCCATGGTCCCTAAGTGGTACAGCCCCAGCATCCGGCCCTGGGCCTTCCTTCATACCCTGCCTGCTCCAGCCACACCCTCGGCTGTCTGGTGCCTCTTGGGCCAGGCTACATAGGTCCCTGAGGAAACTTACAGAGAGGGTCAAGTTTAAACTCCTCCCTGCGCCCACACCCCAACCCCTCTCTGCGGTCAGCTTCATACAGAAGGAGCGACAGTCCTAATGGATGGCCAGTGCCCACGGATCCTGGGCACCCTGAGAGTGCAGGGTGCCCACAAACCTATCTAATACTGTGTCCTGCCACCTGTAGTCCCTGAGCGTAGTACCTGAGACTATATAGTCTCCTACCAAAATTCGTACATAAAGAGTGGTACCAGAGCAGATCCTTAAGGCCCTGGTAGCCTGTGGAGTTATCCAAATAAGCTCATCACACCTTCCCGTGGAGCCAGAGACACCCACCCTCTTGGTGCTCCTCAGCCTGGCTCCCGCCGGGTGCGCACTCCAGCGCCATCACCTGTGTGGAGACCTCGGCCCACTCAGGCTCAAGGGGTCAGATGGAAATCACCACATCTTGACAGGAGGGCTGGCAGGTGTGTCCGAAGAGGGAAGCAACCATTTGGAGCCATTTTTGGACACTAACTACCACATCCTGATTTTACAACTGGGGAAAATGAGTTTCACAGACAGGATGGGAGGCTCAGGGGCAGAGTATTAACAGAAACGGCAGCACCGGTCTAGTTTTCACGAGTGCCAGGAGAGACGTGTACCCCACCTGCAATCTCATAGTCATCACCTGGGACAGCTGTCACAAGCAGATAGGTAATTTGCCCAAGGCTGTACAGCTTGTAGGAAGAAAGTTCAGAATAAAACCTGATGGTTTTTGTCTGGTCCAACTCCAGGCCCCACCCTCTGAACCAGCAGCAAAGTCAAAAACAATTACATTTTTGTCTTGGGACATGGTTCTGGCATTAACAACAAAGTGAAACTGCGCCCAAGATACCAGCAAGTTCCAAATAAAGCAAAACGCAACATTCTTCCTACTTCAGTGGGTGTATTCTGGAAAAGTGTGTCATGGAAGGACCAGCATGTTCTCACAAGAACCCTCGCTGCAGACGTGGCCAGTTTCTCTCCAAGACCAATTTTCTGTCCTATGCAGCACAGACTTTTTAGTTGAACCCCTGGCTCCCCTTGTAACTAGGTCTAGACAGTGGGATAAAAATGATAGGAGCAATCTGGGATAGGTCTGCTGTCGAGTTTGGGGGCAATGGCAGGAGCTAGAGCAGCTATTTTGGATCATGAGGTGAAAGTTGAGTGTCATGGGGTAGAGCAGGGGAGCAAGACCCTGGGATGTTTGGATGACTCAGGAAGTAGCTAAACCTTTGAGCCCTGACTGCCCATCTCTGGCCTCTTACCTGAGAGAAAGAAAAAACAACCTTCTCTAAGCCACTGTGAATTTCAGGGTTTCTGCAGTGGACGATGTATCATGACTTAAAAACTACCTTCAGATGAAGGGTAAGCTGCTGGCCCGGTGGCTTTGTCATCCTTCCCAGTCCTGAAAGTCTGTGCTCTGTGCTGGGAAAGGTTTGGACTGGCTTGGGGTTTCCAGCAATTTCTAGGCCTTGAACTGGAGGTTGATCTTTTCCTCCCTTCCTTCATGTGAACTTTTATTCCTTCAACCTCGGTTCTGACTTTCTATAATGGAATTGAGGGTTGGACTGCTTTAAAAGCCCATCTGGGGCCTCCCTGGTGGCGCAGGGGGTTAGGCTCCACACTAGGAAGCAGTCCGCAACCTCTGCAGCAAGAGTTCAATCCCCGGCAGGCCAGGGAGCAACCCACATGGCGCGGCAGACCTCTCCTGCCTCGCCCACTGCTCCCCTCAGCAGTGTATTTCGTCAGTCTGCCTCTTCTGTTCCCCACTCTGTCTCTGGTGAATCCTTTCACCCACCCACCCCCCAACCACTTCTGGCCTATACCCCAGTTCTTGTATGCATAAATAAATAATTTAATAATTTAATTAAATAATAAAATAATTCTTGTATGCATAAATAATAATTCATCTGTTTGCCAATGAATTTTCCTTTTCCTTTCAGTCTCTATGGGAAGTTGGCGCAGTTTATGATCATTTTGCAATGACCAGAAATCCATTCTGTGAAAAGCTGTCTCTGTTGTTGTTGGCTTTTCTACCAAAGCATCACAGAACCATTTGGGGGTTTTATTGACTCTAATTTAAAATATATATATATTTATTTGTTTTCCTAGAATGGGTAGGATTGGAGTTTCCTGGTAAAGAAATATCCAGGTTTGAATTCACCTCATTTCTAAGATTTCCTGAAAGATTCCAGGAATATCAGCTCATCTGAGGCAAGCAGGGGCTTCCCTGAGGCGGGGAACAGGGAACATGGGGCTAGGAGAGACAAAAGCAGACTGGGATGGAGGGAGGGAATGGAGGGAATGGGGCCTGGTGTCCCAGCTACAAGACAGAATTGGAGACGAGTGTGGCAGGGCAGTCCCCACAGGGACAGAGGTGTAAGGCAGGGGCCAGGTCAACATGACATTGACCACAGATAAGTCTTTCTGATAAGAAGGTGTTTTGAGACCTTGCAAAGTAGAGTGAGGATTAGCCCTCTGCTGCAGAGTGAGTGAGGACTGAGTGACATAAAGGAGAGTGCCTGCAGCCCGGCTGTCAGTCACCACCATTTCCCGTTAAACTGACACGTATGCCCTGGAGCCAGCGTGGTCCTGCGTGACCAAGAAAGGTCGGTCCTTAGAATGCTTCATGGTATTAAAACAGCGGAGGTAGCCAGCAAAAAAGGAAGGTGCTTCAACTTCCCTGAACCTGGAGGAAATTTAGGTTGGGGATTCCTGTCCCCATGGAGACTTCTCCTTTGGGTGGATTTCAAGTTCAGTCACGGACTTGCCCGTCTGCTTCCTGACCTTGCCTCTCACATCCTATCTCTTTAGTATTATTATTTTTAAAATGATTGTGGTAAAATACACATAACACAAAATGGATCCTCAAGACCATTGGTGAGTGTTGCAGCAGCGTGAAGCACCCGTTGTTTGGGCCCATCACCATTTTGAATAGAATAAGATCACGTAGGCACTTGGGGGGGGGCCTTCATTTCTCTCTAAGCCTCCATGATCATCTCTCCCTGTTGTTTCCTCCCAGTAAGATGAGCGCTTCTTGAGTATGTTCGCTTGGAGGGGACCGCACCCCGACTTCCCCAGGCAGGCATCAAGGCTGACGCCGCCGGCGCCGCGCCTAGTGGCCGGAGGAAGCATGGCTGCCGGCCCTCAGTGGCCTCCTGCCCAGCGGGTCTTCATGACACGGGGGTCTCCCAGATGCCAGGATACCCAGAGACATCTGGCCCAGTGGGAAGGGGCGTGGTGTTCTGAAGACTCAGGGCGTGACTCAGATGAAACCACGGGTTTCCTGCTGACTCAGTCAAAGAAATGGTGTCCTAATGAGGGGACAGCTGGGCTGTGGGAGCAAAGGTGACTGCGGGCTTGAGGGGGGCAGGGGGTTCAGGTGGGGGGTCCGGGGAGGAGTCTGGACTGTGGTGGAAGTCGAAGCTCCTCCGCACCCCCACCACTGGCTGGCGGACTCAGCTCCTCCAGACAGCTCCCCAGGCCAACTTCCTTCCCGCGCTGAGCTCAGCCTCAGCCAGCTAAGGGCTCAAACCCCGGTTCTTGCCGAGCCTATTCCCTGTGAGTTGCATGTAACTCGCTAAGTGCCAGCTGCCAGGCTGGCTCATTTGGTGGCAAAGATGATGCCACGAGGCAAAAGAGGCAAGAGGCACAACCCAGGAGGCATCTCTGGGCCCCTCCCTGCCCAGAGGAGGTGCCAGAACATAGCAACTACACTGACATGTTAGCCTCATGTGCCCCCAGTTCACTCCTGCCGATTCTGGTTAGGGGGCCCTCCCCATACTTGTCACCTCCACTGAGAGCGTTGCTGGCCCAGGGGGCATCCCACAAGTCTCACACTGGCTTGTAGGAGCAGGTCCCAGGGTGCCTTCAAGAATACTCCTTGGGCTGACATGTCGGGAGCCTGCTGCCTTGGGGGAACTGGAGCCTTTGGAGAACACCTGTTTACTCACATATAGAGTTGCAGGATGTTGGAAGTTCTGAAAACAGAACTTCTTCCCAGAACTGACTCCTGTTCTCTAAGGATGTGCTGGCGTGTGCTCCCTACTAACCTGGTAAACTTGTTTTCAGCAGTAACTTATTAATCTTTTTTTTAAAGATTTATCTAGTTATTTATACAAGCACTGGGTATAGTCAGAAGGGTGGGAGGGTGAGAGGATTCACCAGAGCCAGAGCGGGGAACAGAACAGGCAGACTGATGAAGTACACTGCTGAGGGGAGCAACAGGGGTGGCAGGAGATGTCTGCACGCCATGTGGGACCCTTGCCCTGTAGGCTGGGGATTGAAACGGCACTGCAGAGGCTGCGGGCAGCTTCGCAAGCTGCGCCACTGGGGAGGCCCTAACTTATTAATCTGTATAAGCAAAAGCACAAGTGTGTGCTACCTTATTGTTCCTTTGTTCATGTCTTTAATAAAAGCGTGGGCTGGGAGAGTGGGAGGCAGCGCTGCTCTCGATGGCTCTCCCCAGCCTCCTCCTGCTGCAGCTTCATTTAGACTCGGGTCTCCATTAATGGCAGAGAACTTCATCGTCTGTCCTCTCCAGGGCACTGACAGTTGCCTGGCCTCATCTCCATGTCCCCAGTAAGAAAGGCGGAGACCCTTTTCCCTTGGGGTGGGGTGCCGCGCTACCATCAGACACCGATCCTCATGGCTGCGTGGGTGGTGGGGCAGTAGCGCGCCTGGAGCTGGCCCAGCAGTGACCGGGAGGTGGCCTTGAGGTGCTTGCCCTCGTTCATCTTGTTCCACACGTGCACGGCGTAGGTGGCGTGGAAGAGGCGCGGCAGCTCCATGGGGCTGATGTCCTTGAAGTACCTCTGCCAGTCCGGCCAGGGGATGGGGTAGAAGGCATCACAGGGTATCACGCTGACGCCGCGGCAGGTGGTGTTGCTGTGGCAGGTGCTGTTGTCGCCCAGGCTGCGCATGGTACACCACTTCTTGAAGACGCGCGTGAGCAGCTCCGGGCCCTGCTGGCCCCAGACCCAGCCGTTGTAGTGCGCCACGAAGTCGCGCATGCACAGCGCCAGGAACTCGTGGTGGCGTTCAAAGGCCAGGAAGGCGCCGTTGAGCTCGTCGCGGGACTGCTTGCCCAGCACGTTGGTCAGGTTCAGGAGGCTCTTGAGGACAATGAAGTCGGTGTCCAGGTAGATGCCGCCGAACTTCCACAGGAGCGCGAGGCGCGTGGCGTCGGACAGCACCGCCAGCCGGTAGGGCTCCCAGCGTTGCTGGGCCGCCGCGTGCCAGGCCGCCAGGGGCGTGCCCTGGAGTAGCTCGGGCAGGTCCAGCGCCCGCAGCTGCACGTTGGGGAAGCTGCGCAGCAGCGACAGGCCCTGGTGCTGGGGCAGGGAGGCGTCGCCGCCCCGCAGCCCCTGCATCAGGACCTGCACGCTGGCCTCGGGGTGCGCGCGCGCGGCTGACTCCACCGAGCACAGGAACAGGAAGGTGGGGTCGGTGCGGTCGGAAGTCTCCACGAAGAAGATGTTGCGGGGAGGGGGGCTGCTGGGGGACGGGGCGGGGGCTGGAGGCGGTGGCAGGGCACGTCGAAGGGCAGGCTAGAGAGCTGTCTCGGGTTCCTGGGCTCTTCCATAACGTGCCAGTAGATCATGATGGAGATGAAAAACATGAACATGAAGCTCATGAACAGGGTGCAAACCCACTCCCGTCGGGTGCCCCAGAGCTGCCGGGGCAGACAGTGGGGGGACGTGGACATGGTCTCTTCCCAAGACACCAGGAGCCTCCTGTAGGAACTGGCCAGTCTGCAAGAGACGGGCACCACATTCAGACAGGCTGCTGGCCTCCACGACCCAAGAACCCCACCAAGACCAGCCAGAGCCAACAGTGACTGTGGGCCCTCCACCCCTGGTCAGAACTCTGTGTCCTCCCTCTCCTGTAAGCGGGGGCAGTGGGCCGTGGGCCGAGGTCTGGGCAGGACTCCCCTGTGAGTTTCCCAAGTGCCACCTACAAAGTGCAGTCATCACGGCCCAGGCCAGCCAGGTGCGTGAGAGGCTGTCAGAACCAGGCGGACAGACTGTGGTCCCAGGGCCCACAGTTCCAACCAGGCCTGGGACTGCCCCCAGAGGGCCCACTTCCTGGCAGCCGGGAGAACCTCCAGCATGGCCCAGGGCTCGGGCCAGCCTAGGCACCGCATGGCCAAGGCGCCAGCATGGCAAGCTCACTGACAATCAGGGTGGTGTGTTCCAGCTACGTGGGGATGCCTACCCAGTCCAGAAGCCTTGCCCAGGCTGGTTTCCCCAGCCCTTGGCCTAGACTTTGCTTCTCACAGACAAAGGTCTGGAAGGAAGAGAACAGGGAGACTGCCCATGACCCTGTTTTGTCCTTAGGGTGATCCCTACTGGGCAACAGCCCAGGTGTCTTAAGAGAATAAGACAGGCTTGGGGCCTGTCCCCTGACTGCCTGGAACACACAAGCGAGCAAAGGACCGGTGGCCGGGAGAAGGTGCCTTCCAGGGAGGCACCTCTGTGGGATGCTGAGAGGGGCTTCGCCAGAGGGACCCCCTCCCTGCTGCTCAGCTCAGTGCCTGGCACACAGTAGGCACACAGGGAACGGGCTTCTTCTCATCGACTCACTCAGTAGTCAGAGACATGCATCTAAAGTACAAGCGAGGCCGAGCCACTCCTCTGCAGACCCCGAGGGCGTGGGGCGCCGGTTCCCAGGTCCTGTGTCCACACACCCCACTTTTCCCCTGGCCTCTTCTCTGCCCCGTCTCCCAGCCTCCTGCTCTTTCTCAAACCCACCCCGGCTGCTGTCTCAGGCCTCCAGGCTGCCCCTGACCGCATGTCTTCATTCAAAAAATCATCTCCCGAAGGAGCAGGGACTCGGGTTCCAGACTGGGGTCTGGAGCAGGGTCATGCTTAGGTGCAGAGCTAGGGGTATAGGCAGGGCCTCCCCAGAAGGGGGGCTGGGATCTTGGCAGCCCCTGAAAAAATCATATTTCTGCCAGGGCCCACTCCAGCTCCCATAAATGCCAACCCCCTTCGCGTCACAGCCTCCTCTGAGCTCACGCCACAGCAGTGACGCTACACACCACATGTCTGGGTGTACACTTCTGGGATTTACTGGGAGCATAACCTCATGAAGACAGGCATCCAGAACAGTGTGTGGCTATGTTACCTGGCCTGTGAGTATGGAGTGAGGTGCGATGACTCAGCACACGAGAGCACCTGCGTGAGGCTCCTGCGTGAAGCTCCTGTGTGAGGTAGGAGTGAGGGGTGAAGCAGCACATCAACGGGTAAACCAACGACTGCGTGAGTCAGTGAACAAGCAAACCATTGAGTGAACAAGTGAGCTATTGAGCAAGTGAGTGAGGAAACTGGGTGAGCGGGGGTTGGGAGGGGCACAGCTGTGCTATAAACCTGGGTACCCAGCCCCAGTTCTCCTCTATGGGGAGACACATTATTTTGGCC
Organism: Talpa occidentalis; assembly: GCF_014898055.3. Lineage (NCBI taxonomy): Eukaryota > Metazoa > Chordata > Mammalia > Eulipotyphla > Talpidae > Talpa > Talpa occidentalis. The sequence goes on along the minus strand of NW_023602073.1, from coordinate 41,774,102 downwards.
CTGAGCATTTTTAGATGGTTCTGAGCATTGTTTTTGTGTGTGTGTAGAAGCACTGAAATACAGGCCAGAGGTGCAGGGGATGAGAGGACTCACCAGAGACAGAGTGGGGAGCAGAACAGGCAGATCCATTGAAACACACTGCTGAGGGGAGCAGTGGGGAGACAAGAGAGGGCTGCTGCACCATGTGGGTAGCTCCCTGGCCACGGATCAAATTCAGGCCATAGTGGTGACAGTGCTGACTTAATCCCTAGACCACCAGGGAGGCCCAGTTTGGGGCATTTTTAAACCAAGGTGAAGCACACCCAGGAGTGGACACACAGCTGGATGGCCCTGGCTGTGGCCTGGTATGGGCTGACCCGACGCAGCCATGGTGCAGGGTGGGGTCTCGTGGTGCGGCTGTTGCTTCCACCTAAGCCAAGGGAGCAGACTTGGGTAGCTCCATATTTGGTGCTGGAGCCCAAGACCCAGTCTCCCCTCTAGAGCTCATGCCACAGCAGTGACATTTCACATTGCGTGTCGGGTGTCGCGTTCTGGGGTTTACTGGGAGCATAATCCCATGAGGAGAGGCATCCAGAACAGTACATGGCTATGTTACCTGGCCTGTGAATATGGGGGAGGTGCGATGACTCAGCACACGAGAGCACCTGTGCGAGGCTCCTGTGTGAGGCTACCTGCGCCCACCCCCTTCCCTTCATAACAGCATCCTCACTCCTTAGGGAACCCCTGTACCCCACAGACCCTACTCTCTAGCTCTGGGGTGGGCATATGATTCAATTCTGGCCACTGACCATCACGATGGGGGCATCAGCCAGGCAGATATGCCCCTTCCCAGGGGGCTAAGACGTGAGAGGGGGGTGAGGGGTGGGGGCAGAACCTCCCGAGAGGACAGCTGGCCCGGGGGCTAGCAGGGCAGGAGATGGGGGGAAAGAGGCATGGCCACATTGTCTGTACACCCCAAGGAAGCTGCTCCCCAAGCCACGGGTGAGCACTTGTCTCTGAAGGGCACCAGCACCCCATGCCAGGGAGAGGAAACCCGCAAGGCTCAGAGCTGGGTAACTCGGTGGTGGCATCTTCGTGCTGATGGGGTGGTGGGCCCTGCTGTGCTCTTGCACTTGGCCACAAAGCCCCACTGCAGCCAGGAGGCCCTGGCCCGGCCATGTCATCTGAGTTCACATTGAGCGCCGGGGAGGGTGGGTGGCGCTTTTCCAGCCAACGGCAGCTCTTGTTCAATTTTCAGAAAAGTGACTTGTCAGAGGCGGCCAGAGGTGCTGGGGCTGGCGTTTGCTTCTGGCTCTGCCCAAACCTGCTCGCAGCTGGCCGCGTGACCTTGGGCAAGTCATTTTCCTTTTCTGGGCCTCAGATTCCTTCTACACAAAGGAAGAGGGTGAGGGGAGGGTGGGAGCAACCGAAAGTTCTGAGCTGGAGACACAGGGCAAGGGCTGATCAGCTCCTTGATAAGTTCAAACGAGCAGATACCTGAGGCTCAGAGAAGTGTGACGTATCTGAGGAAGGTCACTGGGCCAGAAAGGCAGCTTCCTCCTGACAGCAGTAGATCTGCCACTAATAACCCACATGACCTGCGCCCATGCCTGCATCTCAGCTTCTTCATCCATAAAATTGAGGGGTGGGGGAGCTTTTTGGTCATGAAATTCAGACGCTGTTCAATATAAAATAAAGTGAATGTCTAGAGCTTTTAAATCCTGCTGGAGGGCTCACTGTCCTGTTCCCTGGCCACCTCCCCATACCCGCCGATCTTTTAGGGCATAAATTATGATTTCTATGCAAGAAGTAAGTGTGATAGTGACCAGCAAGTGGTGATCTTTGTAAGAATGCCTGTTTTTACAATCTGTTCCTCCTTCAAAGCCAGGAATCAGGGAGGCAGTGTTTGCTCTTCGGGGGCTATACAAATAGTAAAGTTGGGGAGACAGACATTTCTTTTACTGTTAGGAATAAGGCAGATTCTCGGGTTGAATCTTTTCTCTTCCCCTGATGTCCTAGGGAGCAGCAGGGACAAGCAAAAATAAACCACAACCTACAGCTTTCGGGAGACCAGGGCCAGGGGAAAATCACATGTAAGCATGGCCCAAAGCCCAGCATGCCAGCAGCTTTGGCAGTGAGGTGGGGAGAATGGGGTGCAGAGCGGCCCAGCAGTGGAATGTCTCAGAAGCAACCCCTTCTAAAAAGAAGTTGACAAGTTAGAAGGCAGCCAGGTTGGGTTCTGGAAAGCAAAAGAGGTGTGGACAGGGGGAAGAGCCCTTACCAAAGGAATAAGAGAGAGCTTTCAGCAGAGAAGCCTCCAGAAATATCTGGCCTCTCTCCCAATTTCCACCAAAACTTCCTGCTAACTGCTGGTCCAGGAAAATCCAAGTAATTCAAATACAGAAAAAAGCCCTTTTTTTAAAGCACTAAATATACTACGCATGCAAAGATGTTACAAGACAGACAGGGGAAAGGAACACTAATACTCCCTTATATGTGAGGAAAATTCACTACAAAATATTGTCACAAAACAAAACAAAAATTAATCCAAACTACAGCATGAATTGACAAAAAAAAAATGGAAATGAAATTCTAGTTGAAGAGTCAAAAGCAGAAATACAAGAACTAGGTTAGAAAGAAAAAGATAAAGGGCCTACCCTGTGGCACAGTGGTTGAGCGCTGGGTTGTGAAGCTGCCCGCAGCCTCTTCAGTGCCAGTTCGATCCCTGGCTGCTTCTCGGCCACCAGAGGAGGGTCCCACATGGCGCACAGACCTCTCCTGCCGCCCGCTGCTCCCCTCAGCAGTGTGCTTCGGTCCCTCTGCCTGTTCTACTCCCCGCTCTGGCTCTGGTGAATTCTCTCACCCTCCCGTTCTTCTGACTGTACCCAGAGCTTGTATAAATAAATAAATCTTAAAAAAAAAACAACAGATGTAATTAAACAAAAAAAAGAAAGAAAGGAACAGATAAAGGGCGGGCGGACATGAGGGTGGTGTGTGAGAAAGAAAGAACTAAAATAGACTAAAGCATTTCAGAAGGGAAGGCCAACTTACAAGGAACAGACAAGGAACAGACTCCACCAATAGGAAGAGATTTCAAGAGAAAAGTGAGCACACATTGCTGAAAGAATTAGATCTCAAAGGATTTCAGAAGCAAAAACAGATAACATGTGAAAGAGGTCTTGAAGCAGGGGGGTCCCCAGGAAAGGGGAAGGTCCAGGTTCCCTGCCCCCCCCCGCCCCCAGGAGGGTGGAGCTGAGCAGGGAGAAGAGGCTGCAGAGGAGACTGGAAAGGAAGGAAGCAGGATGGAGCCAGAAGGAGACCTGGAGGAGGCATATGGAGCCAAGAGACAAGTGAAGAAACTGCACTTGCCTTTTGGTCGTGGACTGGGTGACACAGATATGGGTGAGACCCATGGGGAGGTGAAAATGGCAGCTTTTATATCGGTTTTCATTTTGCTCTTTTCCTCCCAGACTTGTCTGGCTGTTTCTGATCCTTTTCTGTGGGTCCCCACTGAGAGGTGCTTTGGACTTGGGGCAGCTTTCGGGCCTTGCTCTGGGCCAGTCCCCTTTGGGTGGATGGTTACCCATCCCCTGGGGGTGCAAGGGATTCATTAAGACAAAACCTATGAAGCTATCCACTGCAGCACAAGCTGGATCCCAGGCCAGGGAGCTATCCACATGGTGCAGCAGACCTCTCTTGACTCTCCTGCTGCTCCCTGCAGTAGTGTACTTCATTCACTCAGTCTGTTTTTCTCCCCACTCTGTCTCTGGTGGATCCTCCCACCCCCCAACACCTCTGGCCTGTACCCCAGTTCTTGTATGCATAAATAAAAAAATCTTAAAAAAAAACCTCATTTGGGAAAAAAAAAAAGAATATAGTCCCTCCAAAGCCTGCACGAGGGGACAAGGCAGAAGAGGCTGTTCTATTTCAGAAATATAAACGGTTACACTCCATTATATTTGACAAAAGATTTTTAGTTTAGATCCTAAGGAAAAACAAGGTCTGAAAGAGTATACCTCAAACAGTGATTTTTTTAAGATTTATTTATTTATTTATATAAGCACTGGGTAGAGTACGAGGTGCGGGAGGGTGAGAGAATCCACCAGAACCAGAGCGGGGAACAGAACAGGCAGACTGATGAAAGACACTGCTGAGGGGAGCAGCGGGCACGGCAGGAGAGGTCTGCGCACCATGTGGGACACTTGCCTGGCGGCCAGGGATCAAGCTGACACTGCAGAGGCTGCGGGCAGCTTTGCAACCCAGCGCTCAACTACTGCGCCACTGGGGAGGCCCTCAAACAGTGATTTTTAAATGGTTTCAAGTAAAAGAATGGGCAGAAGTATAAAGAAAATTACAAACAAAACAATGCTGGAGTCATAATCTTAACATCAGACAATGAGATTTCAGGCTAAATACCACTAAGTGAGCCAAGGAGAGCTAGTTATCACGCTAAATGGGAGAATTCACAATGGTCCTGCAGCAATTTTCAGGAAGAAGAAACGACAGGGATCCTAATACGGGAGAGGGCGAGGTGATTCTGGGGACTCATTTTATTAGTCAGTCTACCAGATATTCGCAGAAAACTCCAAAAACTACCCATGGGACCCCAAACTCTGCCACACGAGCTTTTAGAAGTGGCTTTTAAAATCTTTAATAACAGGGACCAAAGTTCAGGGTTGGAGAAGGAAATGAAGGCTGTGGTGAGTGAGAAAAGGCAGCTCAATCAATAGGCGCCGCCATTGCCGGCGCCCTGCAGACCAGGCTTCCCCAGGCACAGCAAGACAGAAGACTGACCTGCCTGGAAGAGAGAACAGAGGAGCTTCGACGGCCCCGTGCTGCAGGTACAACAAGACTGGACTGAGCAGCACAAACTGTACACAACCCAGAAATCCACCTGGGCCGTGCCCCTCCTGCAAAAAGGAAGGCCACTGGAAAAGGGATTGCCCCCTTCTCCGAAGGGAGGAGGGACCAGTCTCTCAGCTGCCAGCCCGCCTCCTGGACAATGAGTGACAGGGCCCAAGGACGATGCCGGCTCCCCAGCTGACTGTCTCCATGGCTGAGCCTGGGGTAACCCTGGATGTTGCAGGTAAGAATATTAATTTTCTAAATGTTCAACATCACTTGTAATCAGGGAAATGCAAATCAAAACTACAATGAGCTACCCTCTCACACCAGAGAGAATGGCACATATTAAAAAAACTAGCAACTACAAATGTTGGCGAGGATGTGGAGAAAAAGGAACTCTCCTGCACTGTTGGTGGGAGTGCAAACTATGGAGAGCTGTGTGGAGATTTCTGGACCTACTAAACATAGAGCTTCCATATGATCCAGCAATTCCACTCCTACGTATTTACCCAAAGGACACAGAAACATCCATTCCAAAGAACACCTGCACCCCTATGTTTATAGCAGCACTATTTACAATAGGTAAGCTTTGTTAACAACCCAAATTCCCAAAAACAGATGACTGGATCAAGAAGATGTGGTACATATACACCATGGAATATTACTCAGCATTCAAAAAAGATAAACACATGCAATTTGCAGCAACATGGATGGAGCTGGAAGGGATCATGCTCAGCGAAATAAGCCAGAAAGAAAAAGAAAAATGCCAGATGGTCTCACTCATAGCAGGAATCTAGAAAACTTAAATAAGGGGCCAGGAAAAAGAATAACTGTAAGAAGGAAAATATCAAAATCAACAAACAACTATGAACAAGAGACACTCTATGGGGGGTGGGGGGCGGGGAAAGGAGGGCTTGGGGTAAAAATAAGGGGGTTGTAATTGTATGGGGGAATATAAAAATAAAATTTAAATTAAAAAAAAGAATATTAATTTTCTGACTGATATAGGAGCCACTTACTCTGTACTCACCCAGCATTCTGGACCTCCCTTCCCTTCCTCACAAAATATAGTAGGAGTAGATGGAAAACCACAAAAATATCCATCCACCCAACCTCTACCCTGTTCTTATTCCAACTCTATATTCTCTCATTCCTTCTGTTCCAGGGCAGCCCCGATACAAAACGGGGTGCCTGACTGTGGGTCCTCACCTGCAGGCTTAGAGGGACTTATTAATACTGTACTGCAGGCACACACGAAAGGTTAATAAAAGGGAAGGGCAAATGAGGAAATGTACAACTCAGGAGAAAAGTGGGACATAAAGTCTTAAATGCGTCCTACCAGATCCGCCGACCTAGAATCCCAAATGGCACTCTCAGAGCTGGCCACGAGCCACCAGCTGTGAAGCCAGGAGGCGAGCAAGAGAGAGACCCTGTTTGGTTTTATACCAACCTGGCTGCTTAACCCCACCCTCAGGTCCCAGCCACCTTCCCTTTGGTGGTGATGGGATTTGTCTTTCCCAGTGTCCTGATGGCTTTGGTCTGCAGTGGGGGTAGTGTCTACAAAGCCTGTATAGAATTTGCTCAGGACATCCTTTCCCCCTAACACTTCCTTATTACCCCAGCTGCCCAACTCCCTTATCAGGGAGGGATTTTTAAAAAAAAATTGTTTATTTATACAAGCACTGGGTACAGTCAGAAGTGCAGGAGGGTGAGAGAATTCACCAGAGCCAGAGCGGGGAGCAGAACAGGGAGAATGACAAAATACACTGCTGATGGAGTAGCGGGTGGCAGGAGAGGTCTGCACGCCATGTGGGACCCTCCCCGGTGGCAGGGGATGGAACCTGTGCTGCAGAGGCTGTGGGCAGCTTCGCAGCCCAGCACTCTACCTCTGTGCCACCGGGGGAGGCCCTATCAGGGATAGATTTAATGATGAGGCTGGGCACGCAGTTTTCCTCCATGGAGACGCCGGCCCTCGCCAGCCTTTTTGCCCGAGCCACCTTCGAATCAGATCAGATTTGTCCCACACCCAGAGAAAAGAGGAAAAAAATAGATCCCTTGGTTTGGGATCAAAGGTACCTGGAAATGCTATAAATGCAATTCCAGTAAAAATCCAACTTAAAAACCCTGAAACTTAGGGGCCTCCCCTCGTGGAGCAGCGGTTGAGAGCTGGGTTGCGAGTCTGCCCGCAGCCTCTGCAGCGCCAGTTCGATACCCTGCTGCCAGCGAGGGTCCCCCACACACACACACACAAACCCACAAAAAAAAAACCCTGAAACTTACCCAAACAGGAAACAACACCCTATCAAACCTGATGCTTGCTGAGGACTCCGGCCTCGCACTGCTCAGTTCCTGAAGCCCGGCCTGGGACAGCCTGCTGGTCTCCCGCGTGGCCTGCGAAAGTCTGCCAGTCTCTGTGCAACGCTCCCATACTGCCTGGAAAAGAAATTTAATGGTGAGTACTGATTGGTGCGGGACCTGCGCCTTCTAAATAAGGCAGTGGTTCCCCGGCACCCTCTAGTCCCAAATCCGTACACTCTTCCCACTCAGATCCTTGGGCACACCAAGTGGTTTACTGTCCTTGATTTAAAACATGCATTCTTCTGCATCCCCTCCACCCGGAGTCACAGAACCTTCTTGCCTTCGAGTGGAAGGCTCCTGACACAAACCTTTCTCGCTAATATACTTCGACTGTTCTTCCCCAGGGGGTTCAGGGACAGTCCCCATCTTCTTGGAAATGCCTTGGGAAGGGGCTTGAGAGACTTAACTCTCTCAGGGGGAGCTGTCATCCAACAGCTGTGGATGACCTCCTTTCCTGCAGTCCTTCCAAAGGAGCTTCCAAAGGAGCTTTAGGTAATCGTACCTAAATACTATTCAGGTACTAAATTTCCCAGGACAGAGAGGATACCAACTGTCTCAGTCAAAAGCTCAGATTTCCTCTGAAAAGGTTAAATATCTGTCCCACGAGAGAAAGGAAGTCATCCTCAACCTCAGCCCTCCAGCTGCACAGAAACAGCTGAGGACTTTTCGGGAATGGCGGGTTTCTGTAGACTTTGGATACTCAACTTTGGAGTCCTAGTGCCTCCATCCCTGGGATGCAGGGGAAACTGGTGCTAGGTCCCCCCACATCCTCAGGTGCTCAAGCTCCTTATAAAATGGCATAGCATTTGCATCTGACTTACACACATACTTCCCTGCATTTTAAATCACCTCAGGTTACTCATAACACTGACTGTAAAATCCCAAAAGTTGGCAACACACTCTCCTGAACAGACTGGGTGGGCAAGCCGTGCCCCGGGCCGACAGCAGCGTGCCCTGCTGAGGCATTGGGCACGGGAATGGCCCCTGTGAAAACCACACACCATCACCTTCTCACCATGCAACCCTCCCACCCCGAAATGTGCCCTATAGAGAGGTGACACTTGCACAGGGGACAGATTTGTTTGCCATGGCTAAGACAAGACACTAAGACACTCCCCAAGGTCCTTTTTTTTTTAAGATTTATTTTATTTATTTATACATACAAGAGCTGGGGTACAGGCCAGAGATGTGGGGGTGGGGAATTCACCAGAGACAGAGAGGGGAGCAGAACAGGCAGATCTACTGAAATACACTGCTGAGGTGAGCAGTGGGTGAGCCAGGAGAGGTCTGCTGCACCTTGTGGGTAGCTCCCTGTATGGGGATCAAACTCATGCTGCAGTGGCTGCAGATAAGTCCACAGTGCTGAGACTTAACCCCTTGCACCACCAGGGAGGCCCTACCCAAAGTCCTTCTGGAAGGGACTGATAAAATACACAAGGGCACACCAATACCACAGAGAACAAGTCAGGACACACAAGGCAGGGGCTGAGGCTGCTTTACCCATTGTTCCATCCTACCACCTGGGCAGCCCAGCACTAGCACACAGCAGGTGCATGTGGCAGAGGGGATGAGTAAATGACCCCTAAACTGCCCACGAGCTGGGTGCAAGGTGGTGCCGAGCTGAGGCGTTTACCCAAAGCTAACTAGAAGAACATTCCTCTGCTGTCCCACATCCTCCTTTTTCTGAACTACATAAAAGATCAGAAATACTTGGCAGTGAAAGAGAAGGCTAGCCCGCCCCACCTCCCCCAAGGAGCACAGACTGTCATATGAAAATCTTGGCTGGGTGGGAGCTGGCCTGCCACGTCCACGGGCAGCGTGCCCTGGCTTGTCTGGGCTGCCAGGGACAACAGCTATTTCCATAGCACTCACTTTGCATTCACTGTTAGGAGTAACCTGAGGTGATTTAAAATACAGGGGAGGATGTGTATAAGTCAGATGCAAATGCTATGCCATTTTATAAGGGGCTTGAGCACCTGAGGATTTGGGGGAACCTAGACCCTGTTTCCCCTGGATCCCAGGGGGGTCTGCACTGGGTATTCTTCTGAATGGTCTTTGCTAACTGGATATTGCCTGAACAAGGGACCAACCCAATTCTCATCCAATTTCTTCATCTGTGATATAAAGAGCTTGTAAAAGACAACCCCTAAGGAGCCTTCTAGAAAGATTTTCTAATGTGGTCTCTGGATCCAGATCTGGTCCATTCCATCAGAGGCAGCTTTCCAAAGGCAGTCTCGGTCAAAAGCTGGAACTTCAGAGGCAACATTCAAAGGTGTGAAGACAGAGCTCAGTCCTGCAGTCAGACCCCTGACCTGTCCTTTGGTGCCAGGCTGCCTCCTATCACTGCCTGAGGACCTTTCGTCCCAGCACGTCCATGACTTCCTGGTTCCCCCGACCCCACCAGGTAACCACACCACACATTTCCAGGCTGCACAGCTTTCAGACCAGCAAGCTGACCTCTACTGACTGCTGCAGCCACCAAACTCTGGGGATTTCCACCTTCTGCAATATGCTCATTCTCTTCCTGAATGTTCCTCATCCTCCCTGCCCAGGAACAGCCTAATTATATGCAGGAAGAGCCACCAAAGACTCTCCATGTGCCAGGAGCCCTGCCAAGAACTCTATTCTTTACTAGACATCATGCTCACGTCGCCACGAGGGCCCCAAGCTCAGCCGCAGAAAGGAGAGGTGGGCCTCCTAGCTTGTGTGGCCAGGCAGTGTGGGAGGTGGGACTTGTACCCTGGCCTGGCTAGGTTTTCCCCCAACTCTCAGACCCTCTTCCTCCCTGAGTCTCTCCAGACTTAGGTGAGCAGAGCAGCCAACTCCAGGAAGCCACCTGGATTTCAGCACAGTCCTCACTGTGGTCCATCAGTGGGGTCCCTGTGCTGGTACACAGTAGAAGTCTGTGGCTACCTGCCGAATGGGAGGGCATGAGCTACACTTACCCCAAACTATAGGCCATACCCACAGCCTAATGCTCCAGTGAGTCCTCTTGGGAATGACCAGGTGACTGTCTTGGGAGTGAGCTGGGAGCCAGATGCTGCCCACCCTGCTTTCACTGTCAGTGACATTGAATTAGGGAGGGGTTGGCACGAGCAGGCACGCCAAGGCATGGGGGGGGGCTAAGGAAAGCCTCACCGATGATGCCTTTGACAATGGTGCTCAAGACTCGGAAGGGTGGCCATCGCCTCGCCAGCCCAGCTCAGCCCCACCAGGCTCTGGGAATTCTGCTTCTGCCACATGCGATTTCCTTTCCTAAAATGTCCCTCAACGTCCCCAATGCCCCGCAGCTTCTTAACTATTGTAGGGATGCAGAGTGGGCATTTGACAAGAACTCTCCAACACGCTGCGGGTCTTCCTGCAGTAAGGGCCCTAATGCGAGCAGTAAGGGCTAGTGTTACTGAGCTGTCTTCATGCCTGTGCGTGTTGTCTCTGTAGCTCCAGGACACACACAGGAACGTGAGCCAGTGCTGGGGCCCACCTGCTCCAAGGGGGGCACCTGTCATCCCTACAGGGACGCCTGCTACTTATTTCAAGGTCACACCGGCCCTGAGACACGCCAGTTGCTGTGGACAGAGGGTACCTGCTGGCCTTCTGGTGTATTCTCTCTGATCCTTTTCTTTGCCTCCACTCACAGGGAGCCATGGAGACACAGTCACTTCCAGGAGACTCACAAAAGCAGATTCTGTTACATGGGCGGTTACACACCTTGTTTATCTTTCACTTAAAAATTAGCTGGGGCCTGTATTCTATCCAGCAGGTGCCAGTGGCCACACAATGCATGCATTTTCTAAAGCTGCTGGAGCTATCTGCGCAGGGTGTGTGAAACACACCAGCACAAAGCTTCTTTTGTATTCCTTTGATACAAAAGGTTTCCTGGCCCCCGGGGATCTCTCCCCAGGGTGGCCCCAGCTGTCTGCTAGCCCCTCTCCCATCCTCACCACAGGAGACATGTTTCTGTGTTCATGCCA
>NW_023602073.1:41745007-41762849 GCF_014898055.3 Talpa occidentalis | reverse complement strand
ATATGTTAAGAGTGTTATTTCTTCTTGAAGTATTGTCCCCTTGATCATAAAGTAGTGCCCGTTGGGTCTCTTTTTACCTTTTTGAGTTTGAAATCTGTTTATCTGACATAAGTGTAGCTGTGCTTGCCTTCTTTTTTGGTCCATTTGCTTGTAGGATTGTTTTCCATCCTTTTACTTTCAGTCTATTTTATCTTTTGTAGTTAAGTGAGTTTCCTGGAGATAGCAAAAGGTTGGGTTCTATTTCTTTTTTTTTTTTAATTTTTTTTTTAAGATTTATTTATTTATACAAGCACTGGGTACAGTCAGAGGCACGGGAGGGTGAGAGAATTCACCAGAGCCAGAGCGGGGAGCAGAGCAGGCAGAAGGACTGAAGTACACTGCTGAGGGGAGCAGCGGGCGGCAGGAGAGGTCTGCGCGCCATGTGGGACCCTCGCCCGGCAGCCGGGGATCGAACCGGCACTGCAGAGGTTGCGGGCAGCTTCGCAACCCAGCGCTCAACCGCTGCGCCACGGGGAGGCCCGGGTTCTATTTCTTAATCCAGGCTGCGACTCTGTGTCTTTTTATTGAAGAGTTTAGTCCATTTACATTTAGGGTTAATATTGATATCTTAGCCTCTGTATTTGCCATTATGTTTGACTTTTCTCTGGTTTTATTTATTTATGTTTTTAGTAATTTTTTTTGGTCTTGTTTCATTCTTATTCATCCCTCTGTTGGTTCTGGCTTTAGGACTCTTTGTGGTATTTTTTTGGAGTGGGGGTTTAGTTGTAATGAAATTCTGAAGTTTCTGTTTGTCGGGGAAGGTCCTCATTCTTTCTTCATAGAGGAAGGAAAGCTTTGCGGGTTAGATTATTCTTGGTTGGCATTTGTTGTCATGGAGTCTGTTGACTATGTCCCTCCACTCTCTCCTTGCCCGTAGTGTTTCTTCAGAGAAGTCTGATGTCAGCTTTGTTGGTATTCCTTTGTATGTTATCTGTTTCTTCCCTCTTGCCATCTTCATTATTTTTTTCCTTGTCTTGGATTCTTGGCAAGTTTACTATTTTGTATCTTGCAGTATTTTTCTTTCATCACGGAAATTTGGTGGTCTTTTTGCTTCTTGTGTGTCTATTTTCAGCTCCTTCTTCACGTTTGGGAAGTTCTCTTCAATTATTTCCTCGAATATTTTCTCTGTTCCTATGTCTGTCTACTGCTGCAGGGGGCCTTGCTGCCTCAGCCAGATAGGATACTGACAAGCAGCTAAGAGAAAGGGCCTCACACCATGGGGCTGAATATCTGGCATCCCTTTGCTTTTTGTTCTTGGTTATAAAAAGAGAAAAATTTATTAGAAAGTATATTAGGCAATAAATTATACATATCAGCAGACTGTAAGTAAATGGCATGGAAAATTATCTGTTTAGAAATTAGTTATTAAACATTTGGCCCACTTGGCAATGGGAGACAATTTATTGAACAAACCGGATAAGAATTACAACACAATAATTATAGTAAGTCCTTCTTTTGCCTTCTTTTGAAGTTTGTTGGGAAAGTTTTTAAATGAAGCTATTTGAATTAAGGAGTTTCTAGGTAGAAAAAGTTCTGATAGCTGAGTAGCAGCTAGTTCCTGGCTGAAGGCCATGTGAATAAGAAAAGTCTTTTCTTGCTTAGGCTTTAGCTGATAGGGATATACTGGCGGCTATCGACTGTCTTAGGTTATTGTTTAGCTGAAACAATGAGTTCTAGTGTAAGGCTCAGTTTTTATTAACCTTGAAGGTTGACTTCTTGCTGAGAGCATGTAGTGGCCAAAAGTCTATGGAAAAAGGGATGCACTGATTGTTTCTGCTTTGTTTCTATGCACATGATAATGTCATCTCATGGCTTGCTAAAAAAGTATAAATAAAGAAACTGCTGAGCCTCTCGGCAGAAGATACTTGCACCTCATCCAGTGTCAGTGTCTCCTCACTACTTCATCCCCTCCCCTCAGCCCTTAAGTTTTCGCTGACTACTTCTCATCCTTTCAGGAACCCCTGACATGACATTTTGCAAGGCTGGTCCCTGGCAATTGGTGCCCGAACAGGGACTTGAAAGGTAATCCTTCTTTCCTTTTATGGGATGGCTAGTATCTGCTCGTGGGTAATGAGCATACCCCTCTGGAGAGACTAAGCAGGGTTTAGAAGAGCAGTAATTCAGAACCTAATAAGGCTAGTGGGTGTCTTATTAGTATTGAGAAGTTATAGGCCATATTGAGTCTAGGGAAAGAGGACTCTTTATTGATATAGTTAAGTATACATTTGCTAGGAGAGGCCTTAATACTTCTCATGCACAATTGGCTAGTTTCCTAAATTTTGTTGAAATGTATTGTCCTTGGTTTCCAAGGGATAGTACTCTGGATGTAAGAACTTGGGCCAGAGTAGGAGAGGAAATGACAACCTATTATACTCTCCATGGACCCGAGAACGTCCCCATAGATGCCTTTTCACTGTGGGATCTGCTACAGGATAGGGTAGATCAAGGGTCTGAATTACAGACAATAAATAAAAAACTCAGAGAATTACAGCTTTGCTGCAGGAGGCCTTGATTCCCGAGCCTGATAAGACACTGGCAAGCAGTGAAGCTCAAAGGGTCTTACACCATGGGGCCAAAGCTAAAGGGCCTCACACTGTGGGGCCAAAGATTCTTTGTGCCTCACACCGTGGGGCTAAAGATTTAACATCCCTTATTTTTTGTTCTTGGTCATAAAAGGAGAAAAATTTATCAGAAAAGTACATTAGGCAATAAATTATTGTATCAGTAGACTTCAAGCAATTGGCACGGAAATTACTGTTTAGAATTAGTTACTACACAATTTGGCCCACTTGACAATGGGAGACAATTTATTGTACATATCTGATAAGCATATCAGCACAACTATTATAGTAAGTCCTTCTTTTGCTTTTTTAGAAGTTCCTTTTTATTTAGAAGTTTCTTAGGAAAGTTTTTAAATGAAGTTAACTGTGTTAAGAAGTTTCTAGGTAGAAAAAGTTCTGATAGCTGAGTAGCAGATGGTTTCTGGCTAAAGGCCATATGAATAGAATAGTCTTTTGATGCTTAGGCTTTAGCTGATAGGGATGTACTGACGGCTATCCATTGTCTTAGGTAATTGTGTAGCTGAAATAATAAGTTAGTGTTAGGTTTGGTTTTTTATCTATTAACCTTGAAGTCTACCGTCTAGCTGAGACCTGTAGGAGACAGTAGTCCATGGGAATAGAATACTCTGATTGTCTCTGCTTTACACATGATAATGCATTTTTTTCTGATTACTAAAAATGAATAAATAAAGACCTGCTGAGTCTCTCAGCAGAAGATACTTGCACCTCACCTGGTATCAGTGTCTCCTCCCTACCTCATCCTGTTCCCTCAGCCCTTAACATGTCGCCTAGGCCGTCTCATCCTTTCAGGAACCCCTGACACGACATTTTGCTGGAGGCTGGTCCCCGGCACAGCTGCCTGCACCTGGTATTTCTTTATCCTTAGAGGACATCAAAGAGTCCTCGGCTGACATCCCCGTTTTAACAAAACAATTGCCTGAACAGATTGGTCGTTTTTGCCTGGCTGGAGGCAAAACAAAAGATGCAAAACCAAAAGTAAAAGAAAAGATAGCCTGCAGTACTAGGGAAAGTGATCAAGATTCATCAGATGATGAAATTATTTTTCAAAAATCAAAAATCAATCCCAGAGCCAGTACTGACCTCTCTGCAGAGGCATCACCTCCCAATTATGAGACCATTCCAAAATCCAGCCCAAATTTCCAGCCCAGACTTGTCTAAAATTGTTAAGAGATTAAAATAAAAACTCAAAAACAAGTAAGAGATAATATGACATTATCTTATAAATAAAAGAAGAAATTCTTCAAGCTTTTCCTGTTAATTATTTGGGGAGGAGGCTAGGTTCCCCCGGTGGAGTTTTGCCATTTGTTTCTTTTAAAATAAATAAATAGATAAATAAGGTATTTCTAAATAATAGTATTCAAAGTTCATTCACAATTGCTAAAGTAATAGATAATGGTTAAATATGACTATATGAGACTATATGACTATGACTAAAAGGTTTTTATTAAAATAGTATAAACCCACTGCAGTGGGCTGGTGAGGGCTGCCCTTGGTCTCAACAAGCAGCTGCCTGGACTTTTTCTCCAGTGTTGAGATCACTGGCAGGTCTCTACTGCCTTCCTGCTGTGTGGGACTGAACTCTTCTATTGTCCACCTTAAAAAACTATTTTGGTTCATTCTAGGAAAAGAAAGTTCTATTTCCCTGTGTCTGTCTGATTTTAAAGTCTACATTGTCTAAGGTAAAAAACTGCTGAGTTACTTTGAACTTGCTAACAAACTATACAAAATGCTTATTGGTTAAATAAAAGCTTTTAAATTACTTATTGGACCTGTAAAAGGTTAATTTTCTTGTTAAAACTAATTAAGCTGATAAAATATAAAGTGGTAATACAGTCATTTTTGAGCTAAATTCTAAACCTCAAATTTTGATAAAAACCTAAAAACAGGCAGAGGTAAAAATTTACCTCTTCTCCTGTTCTCAGGATAACAGTATTCTTTTATGTTTTAAAATATGCTTGTTGTCAGTAAGACAAAGCATTGACAACCTAAAGCCAAAGAATCATTTCTTGAAAATATAAACTCAAAAAATATTTTCTTATCTAAAAAAGGTTAGTAAAAACTGCCATGACTGCTGTGGTCTCAAGCCCAAGGTCTTTGGTAATAATTAAGATTAGACACTTATTCTGTGTACAGATTTTAGCTGTTAACTCATTAAAAACCTCAGTATCTTCACATATATTGGTAAAATAACTATGTCTTAAAATATATACACACATGGCCAAAATTTTAAATGTATATCAAGAGATCTCTGTGTCTGTTTGTCTGTTTTTGTTTTGTTTTGTTTTTTACCTCCGGAGGGCTAATCATAAATGGAGCCTATATAAGTTCTCATAAAAACCAATTTTGAGATCATGATCCAAAATTTTTGATAAACAAAAATTATTTCAAATTTTATGATATAATTCAAAGCATATATGCCTTCAAGTTATAATGTTAAATATTAATAATCTACTCTGTGTAAGTGTATCTTTAAAGTATTTTTCTTTCTTTGACTAAAAATGTATACATATATATATGTATATGTAAATTTTTTGTCATATTAACTTTACCAAGTAAAATCAAGCTATACTGTTTTTAAGCCAATTTTAAAAATTGCAATGTTTAAAGTAACATTTTGGGGTGGCAAACACACAAAGCACCTTCTTGTGTTCTGGACTACTGAAAGGAAACCACCATTATAATTTGTTGAAAGTTTTAGTGGTGTCTAAAGAAAAAAGAAAGAGCAATTGATGACTGATGGTAAGTAAAAAAAGAAGGAAAGGGAGAGTAGTTTTGTCTTAAAATTAAAATGTCTGATTGTGCCAGAATGTGGAAGAATAGAGAAAAAGCTAAAATTGAGGGTATGTAGTAAGTTGTAGAAGGTTTGAGGGAAGTAAATTTTATTTGCCTTGGTTTATAAAACCTGCAAATAATAGGTTTAAAGAGAAACAATAATATGTGTTGGTAATTTGACTGTATTGCATTATTTAATCAATTTATTCACATAAAAATTAATACTAAAGCTTGCTTTCATGTGGCCACACAGGCCAATTCAGTAAAATTGTTTCAAGATTGTAATATTGAATTAAGCCAGTGACTTCACAGAGTTTTAATATTGTTATTTTTCTGATATTTATGGCAAAGCTTCTCAGAAATCTGAATTCAAGTAAATTTGGTAGCCTGCATTTGGCGGATGCAAGGAAATTTTGTGGAACCTCAGTAGAGCTTCTGAGACACTCCACAAAGTTTCTCCCTTTCCTCCTGGGAAAGGCATTAGATGAATTTGTTCTATTTGGCTTACCTAATGAAGCAAAACTGAAAGGAAGCATTGTCACTTGGGAAAATGGTTAAACTTTGGCATGTACAGAAATGTTCACTGGTTTTTCAAAAATGAGTATAAAACCTCTCAGTACCTGATATGTATGTCAATTGTCAATGGTGATTGTTGCCTTGTAATATTGCATACTTCAATTGTTTAATATCTACAAAAAATGTTTCTGGAAATAAATCTCAACAGATTCCTATTGCTGGAACTGTTGAGAGTAAAACTTTTCTACAAAGGACTGAATAGACCTGGAAATACACCTGATATTTACTAAGTTTTCTTTGACATAATACTGGTAATTTTTTTTTTTTTTGCATTTTGTTCTGAATCCATAAAGTTTTCTTATTTTGGTGACCAAGATCTGCAGCAAGGTTGCAATTTTTTTCCAGCAAAGCTAACTTGTGTTAGTGGTAGTAACCTTTTACTACTTAGCTCAGAGTCTGTTTTTGCATAATGTCCATAGGGATTTTATCTGCTTAAAAAAAATATTTGGACATGAGTTTAATTGTGTGGCTTTGTGTGGAGTTCTTCCAGAAAGTTGAAACAGAGCTGAACCAAGAAGAGGAGAACCTATTTGCTTTGTTCCATAGGGTTCCAGAGACCTCCAAAGAAGGTGAGGAAGCTTTCCTCCATTGGCAGGACTGGACAACCCAGCCAACGAAAAAGTCTTGTACCCTTGACAAGAGGAAAGCCCAGGTGGAGTCTGAAGAGACCAACCTTGTTCCTGAAGCCTACATGGACCAGATGCCAATGGTTCACTCTGATCCTATATAGAGTATTCCAACAAAGCCAGCTAAAATTGCTGTTTAGTTATTCTGTCCTGTGATTGTATGCAAAAATAGGTAAAATGGTTTAAAAGTAGATTTAATTTACAAACTTTTGCTATGTTATTAAAGTTTGGGATCAAGGTTGGGGGAATTTGTGTTTTACATAAATTAAACCATTTTAAGATATTTTTTGCTGAGATTTTGACATATTTGCTGTCTTGTTCTGGCTAATGCCTCCAGATTTTTTTTGGCTTGGACTGATGAACTGTTTTTCCAGGAATAGAGGACTTTTGCTTTCCACAGTGGACAATACCTGGAGAGACTGGTTTTCTTTCACACTGGAACCTGGTAAAATTTTCATCTAAGACTGCATTCCAACATCCATATATTCGATCTTCATCATCATGGAAATGATAACCAAAAACAAAAAAAGGGGGAGATGCTGCAGGGGGGCCTTGCTGCCCCAGCCAGATAGGATACTGACAAGCAGCTAAGAGAAAGGGCCTCACACCATGGTGCTGAAGATCTGCATCCCTTTGCTTTTTGTTCTTGGTTATAAAAAGAGAAAAAAATATTAGAAAGTATATTAGGCAATAAATTATACATATCAGCAGACTGTAAGTAAATGGCATGGAAAATTATCTGTTTAGAAATTAGTTATTAAACAATTTGGCCCACTTGGCAATGGGAGACAATTTATTGAACATGCCTGATAAGCATTACTGTCTTAGGTTATTGTTTAGCTGAAACAATGAGTTTTAGTGTAAGGCTTATTATTTATTACCTTGAAGGTTGCCTTCTTTCTGAGAGCATGCAGTGGCCAAAAGTCTATGGAAAAAGGGATGCACTGATTGTTTCTGCTTTGTTTCTATGCACATGATAATGTCATCTCACGGCTTGCTAAAAAAGTATAAATAAAAAACCTGCTGAACCTCTTGGCAGAAGAGACATGCACCTCATCCAGTGTCAGTGTCTCCTCACTACCTCATCCCCTTCCCCTCAGCCCTTAAGTTTTCGCCTAGGCCATCTCATCCTTTCAGGAACCCCTGACACGACATTTTGCTGAGGCTGGTTCCTGGCACTCTCCTCTCCTTCTGGTATTCCTATAACTCTTATATTTCCTTTCCTCGTGGAGTCAGATAGTTCCCGAAGTCTTTCTTCAGTCTTTTTCGTTCGTACTTCTCTTTCTCTGTTTTGGTTCTTTTAATTTCTGTGTCTTTGAGAGTGATTATTCATTCTTCCATTTCATCTATTCTGTTATCACCACTTATCACAGAGTTTTTTAGCTCTTCCATTAATTCTTTGATCTCCTGCATTTCTTTCACTTCCCTCTTTAGGGACTCAATTTCATTCTTCTGATGTTGTTTTCCTTAATGACTTTTGTCAGTTTTTTAATCACAGCAATTTTAAATTCTCTTTCTGGAAGGCTCAGAAATTCTTCCAAGTCACTGTCATTGCAATCTGGTGTGTGGTTTTCTTTTTGTGGTGTGTCTTTTTCCTGAGGAGTTGCTAGGTTGCATGTAGTTTTTCTTCTCCCTGCTGCCTGTTTTCTAATTTGCCCTATGCATTGGGACATTGTGTCACTGGTACTGGCCAGCATCTTTTTGGTGTGCTCTTTCTGGGATTTCAGAAACTGGTGGTCAAATCGAGTCAAATACTGTTATGCCAGAAGTCCAGTAAGGCAGCGGTACTATGAGTATGTAATTGGTCGCTGTCACAGAATATCTCCTCTTTCTGTGATTGTTTAATTCCAAAGGTGTGTTTTGCAGTCCCACAGACTTCCCTGGAGGTGGGGTGGCTGGATTGCTCTCTGGGCTCCAAATCACTGGATCCCCCTCAGGGCTCCAACTCCCTGCCAGGTGGGACCTGTTTGTGAGGGCCTTTGGCTCACCTCTGACTGTGGGGGGAGTCTGCTCCCAGTTTCAAGCAGTCTTTATTGAAGTGAAGGTCCCTATTCTAAAATGGCAAGTCGGAAGCACACTTTCCTGCACCCATGGTCTGCCCCTGCAGGGGCTGCCCACTCCCCTCTGGGCTCAGACTGCTGGCCAGAAAGGGCCTGATGTGAGGGGCTTCCCAGCTCACCTCTGGCTGTGGGGGGAGTCTTCTCCCAGTTTCAAGCAGTCTTAATTGAAGCAAAGGTCCCTATTCTAAAATGGCGAAGTGGAAGTGCACGTTCCTCTGCCTGCGATCTGCCCTGGGATGCTTCAATTTTAAACCATTGTATGTCTACTAAGTAATGAGAAAGGCACCCAAAGAGAAGAAAGGAGATGGCATTTTGCATTTAGTGAAATATTTGCATTTCTGATATTCTTCCTCTTTTCTGAGATTCTGAATTGCCAGCTTGCATCATTTCCCTTCAGCCTGAAGAATGTCCTTTACCATTTCTTGTAGTGTGGATGTTGGTGGTAAATCCTGTTTATTTCCTTTTATGTGAAAAACTACCTTGCCTCCATTCTTGAAGGACATTTTTGGTAAATATAGCATAATGGATGAACATTGTGTCTTTCAGGAGAGGTGTTATTCCATTTTCTTCTGGCCCCCTGTTTTCTGATGAGAAGGCATCAGACAGGAAAGGAAGAGCAGAAGATATCATTCATGATGGAGAAAATATCTGTCCTATCAACAACTACTATATACCTCATGATCAATCCAATTAAAAGGCAGAGGGGGTGGAGCATAAGCAGTTGCGGTGTTAGGAAGAAGGCAGGGCAAGAGGAAAGGAAGAGGATCCCTTTGGTTCCAGGACACGTCCTGAAATAGAGGGAGGCTTGCAAGGACGTAGTGGTCCTCAAGGCCCCCAGGCAAAACAGGTGCTTTTATAAAAGAAGGAGCAGAGAAAAGGAGCAGAGCTCAGGTTTGTAAATTACAGTCAGCAATTGAAAGGGCGTCCTCTCCGTGGTCTCAACTGAGGGACACAAGCTAAGAGGTAAGCCACAGCTGGACCTGCCTTGCTAAGAAGCTGTGTTGGCAACAATAAAAGTCTACTAGCAAATCAGTAACTTCAAAGAAAGACAGACTTCGAAGTTTGTGGTTTGCTGAACTCCCAGTTGTCAGAAGATAAGGCTCTAAGTAGATATGGCTAATTTTAAAATATATTAACTGAACACTTAGCCAGACTGTCTCAGTAAAAATCCTTGAAAATGTGAAATGTTTTCCTTGCAGACTGTATGAAATTCTCATTGTGAGGTTCAGAATTGAGACAGCTTCCCAGTGCTACCTGGAGCTATACCATGGTTCAAGTCCTGGTTTTGATTCTTTAATAAACTCAATTTTCTTGCCTCCATTTATTTAAACCCACAGGTTTAAATGATGAAAAAAGTTCCTACATGGTTCCTGGAACAATGTGACTGAGTGTGTCTCAGACAACTGGATGGGACACTGCAGCACTCTGGAGGGCCATCCTTGCTCTGTTGTTGTCCAAAGGGTTAATGTTTACTGGTGCAGGTGATCAGGGCGAAACTTCACTGAAAAAAATCATCAGTGGTGTCTTTGTCAAGTTATCCCTCAACCCCTAAAAATGTTTCCTCCATGGAACCTCCTGTGACCTGGGGATTTCCGAACCTGACGTCTGTCTGGGAATCGTGTTGAAAAGTGGACAAGCAAGGTCAGTAACAAGCCCATGCCCTGAGAGGCAGCACTGTGACTGGGGAGCACCTGGGGGGTAGGGTCTGGGGTCATTTTCTTGGAGATCTCATTCCTGAATTTGTCTTCCTGGTCAAGTTTATCCAGAAGATGTCAGGGTTCTTGACTCACTCTTGCACTGCAGACTCCCAGAAGGAAATGGGCTTCAGGCTATCGAGGCGGCTGCTTCCATCAGCTCATCCAGCAGCTCAGCTAAATGCAGAATATTTGAGCACACTGCATTGAAAAGATGTTTTGGGTTTTTTGGGGGGGAACCATTTTCTTCTTATTTGGACATGGATTATTTTTTGTTATCTTCTGAAACTGGGGGATGGGCCTCCCTGGTGGCGCAGCAGGTTGAGTGCCATGCTATGAAGCTGTCTGCAGCCTTTGTAGCGTGGGTTTGATCCCAGCCAGTGAGAATGCCACATGGCTCAGCAGACCTCTCCTGCCACGCCCGCTGCTCCCCTCAGCAGTGTATTTTGGTCCTTCTGCCTGTTCTGCTCCCCGCTCTGTCTCTGGTGAATCCTCTCACCCTCCCATGCATCTGGCCTGTACCCCAGTTCTTGTATAAATAAATAAAAATCTTAAAAAAAAAAAAAGAAACTGGAGGGACATTGCCAGAGGAAAAGTGGTGGTGTCCCTGCAGGCCCTTCCCTCACAGCCTGGCCCAAGGAGAATCCCCAAGTGTTTCCTCAGGGGCCTCTGCTGCCTCCTCTAGTAAGCAGAGGACTCACATCACGGAGGAGGGAGACCTGCCCTGTCACGTCTTCCCTCCTGGGATGAATGTGGGGAGGGAGCCCCTGAGCACGTGTGCAGACAGCATGGGACCAAGCACAGGGCGTAGTTGAACCTGAGGGCTCCTAGGACGTTTTCTGGGAAAGAACTTGAAATACAATTATTGGGGCCTCCCTGGTTGTGAAGGGGTTAAGCACAGCACTGTGAAACTCTCCACAGCCTCTGCAGTACGAGTTCTATCCTTTATCCCCAGCTCCTACTGGGAGCTACCCACATGTTGCAGTAGACCTCTCCTGTCTTGCACTCTGCTCCCCTCAGCAGTGAATTTCGGTCTGTCTGCCTGTTCTGTTTCCTACTGTGTTTCTTGTGAATCCTCTCACTCCCCCCCCCACACACACACCTCTGGCCTGTACCCCAGTTCTTGTATACATAAATAAAGAAATCTTAAAAAATATATTTGAAATATAATTAGAAATGAGAATCTAAAAATAGTACTCAGCTGCCTCAGCTGTGAGTCCATGCTCTAACTCTCACAACAGCTTTTATAACACTCAGAGGAGACCAACTCTAAGTATATCTGGTG
This sequence comes from Talpa occidentalis, assembly GCF_014898055.3. NCBI lineage: Eukaryota > Metazoa > Chordata > Mammalia > Eulipotyphla > Talpidae > Talpa > Talpa occidentalis. The sequence continues at coordinate 41,751,215 of NW_023602073.1, read as the reverse complement.
GTTTCCTTAGCTTATCTTCACATTGACTTACTCCTTGTCCCTAGCTCAGGATTTTCATCTGTTCTTGGCTCTATGAGCAGGGAAATTCCTTTCCTTGCTCAACACACTCACACACCCATTTTCACTTGGGAGTTTGGGTGTGCATAGGTTCTCTCAGGACCCAGGCACCTTCTGTGAGGACATCCTGACACTCAGGGTCACCAGGCCTGACCTTGCAAATATCCTCTCATTCCATCTCCTGTGAAGTAGCAAAGCTCACCAATAGCCTTTCTTTTAAAAATTTATTTATTTTATATATTTTTTATGTCATTGTTCATTTTTAAACGTTTGCTTCCCCCACCCCCTCAAGGGTAGTCCCCACAGAATTTCCTTCCCCAATGCCCCTGCACACCATCACCATAGTCCCCTTTGCTCCTCCCTCTCTCCCTCTGATCCCTCTCCCTCCCCTTCCCCTGCAGGATGTCTCTGATTTATAATTTTCTGCTTTTGTTTTGTTATGTTTTGTATTGTTATTATGTTTTTCCCCTGATGTCTTATTTGGTTCCCCTATATTCCTCCTATAAGTGAAACCATCTGATATTTTTCTTTTTCCTTATGACTTATTTCCCTGAGCATAATTCCTTCTAGCTCCATCCATGTTCCTGTGAATGGCATGAGTTTATCTTTTTTGATTGCTGAATAGTATTCCATTGTGTATATGACATGTCTCTTATACACATCTTCTTGATCCAGTCATCTATTTTGGGGCATTTGGGTTGTTTCCAGGTTTCACCTATTATAAATAGTGCTGCAATAAATATAGGGGTATGAGTATCTTTTTGAATCAATGTTTTTGTGTTTTTTGGTTAGATCCCTAGGAGTGGAATTGCTGGGTCATATATTAGTTCCATTTTTAGTAGACTGAGGAAGCTCCACACAGCTTTCCATAGTGGCTGGAGCAGTTTGCACTCCTACCAGCAGTGTAGGAGAGCCCCTTTTTCACCACATCCTCGCCAACATTTGCTGTTGCTAGTTTTTTTTTTATATGTGCCTGATTATAAAGGATGTTGAACATTTTTTCATATGCATGTTGGCCATTTGCATTTCCTCTTTGGAGAAGTGTCTTTTCTTTTAAGTCCTTCTGCACAATTTTTGATTGGATTGTTTACCTTGTTCTTGTTGAGTTGAGTGAGTTCTTTGTGTATCTTTATGATCAGTCCCTTATCACTTGTATGGAGTGCAAAGATTTTTTCCCAATTGGGGGGGTGTCTCTTTGTTTTGGCTAATGTATCTTTTGTTGTACAGAAACTTTTTTGTTTGATGTAATCCCAGGTGTTTATCTTTTCCTTAACTTTCTTTGCTCTGGGTGATGAATCTTTAAAGGTGTTACTGAGATGTATGTCATGTAGTGTTTTACCTATATTTTCTTCTATATATTTTATGGTGTCCAGTTCTTTTATCCATTTTCATTGATTTTTGTGTATGGTGAGAGGTAGTGGTCTAGTTTCATTCTTTTGCATGTGGTGGTCCAGTTTTCCCAGCACCATTTATTGAACAAACTGTCCCTGTTCATTGCATATCCTTTGCTCCTTTGTCAAAGATTAGTTGTCCATATAAGTGTGGCTTTATTTCTGGGCTTTCTATTTGGTTCCATTAGTCTGCATGTCTGTTTTTTTCCAATACCATACTGTCTTAATTATTATGGCTCTGTAGCATAGAAAGAAGTTTGAAAGTGTGATACCTCCATTCTCCTTTGTTTTTGTCAGTACAGCTTTAGTTATTCGTGGTTTTTTGTGGTTCCATATGAGTTTCATCAGTATTTATTCTATTTCTTTGAAAAATGTCATTGAGATTTTTATTGAAATAGCATTGAATCTTTGAATTGCTTTTGGTAGGATGGCCATTTTAAAATGTTAATTCTTCCAATCCATGAGCAGGAGGTATCTTTCCATTTCTTTGTGTCTTCTTCTATTTCTTTTAACAGTGCTTTATAATTTTCTTTCTATAGGTCCTTCACCTTTTGTTACCTTTATTCCCAAGTATTTGATATTTTTTTTGTTTCCATTATAAAAAGGATGGTTTCCGGGCCTCCCCTGGTGGCACAGCGGTTGAGCGCTGGACTGTGAGGCTGCCTGCAGCCTCTACAGTGCTGGTTTGATACCCGGCCACCAGCGAGGGTCCCACATAGTGCAACAGACCTCTCCTGCCATGCCTGCTGCTCCCCTCAGCAGTGTATTTCATCAGTCTACCTGTTCTGCTCCCCACTCTGGCTCTGGTGAATTCTCTTGCCCTCCCGTGCTTCTGACTGTACCCAGTGCTTGTATAAATAAATAAATAAATAAACCTTTAAAAAAAAAAAAGATGATTTCCTTGATTTCTTTACCTTCAGATTGATTGTTTGTGTGTAGGAAGGCTACTAATTTTTGTGTGTTGATTTTGTATCCTGCCACTTGACTAAACTGGTTGATTGTTTTGAGTAGTTTTTCTGTGGTGCTTTTAGGGTTCTCTATGTATATTATCATATCGTCTGCAAATAATGATAGTTTTACTTCTTCTTTCCCTATTTGGATTTCTTGTATGTCTTTCTCTTGTCTTATTGTTCTGGCTAGGACCTCCAGGATTGAAGAAGACCTCTTATATTGAAGAGCAGTGGTGAGAGAGGACATCCTTGTCTTGTTCCTGATCTTAAAGGAAAGGCCTTCAGCTTTTTGCCATTGAGAATAATACTGGGTGTGGGTTTGTTGTATATGACTTTTATCATGTTAAGGTGTGTTTCTTCTATCCCGAGAATTTCAAGAGCTTTCATCATAAATGGATGTTGAACTTTGTCGAATGTTTTCTCAGCATCTATTGATATGATCATATGGTTTTTATCTTTCTTTTTGTTGACGTATTGGATAACACTGATCGATTTTCATATGCTGAACCCATCCTTGAGGCCCTGGGATAAATCCCACTTAATTGTGGTGTATTATCCTTTTGATACATTGTTTGATTCCTTTAGCAAGGATTTTGTTGAGGATTTTTGCATCAGTGTTCATTAGGGAGATTGGCCTGTAATTTTCTCTTTTTGTGTTGTCTTTGTTTGGTTTGGGTATTAGTGTAATGTTGGCTTCCTAGAACATATTTGGTATGTTTGAAAGAGTTTGTGTAGGATAAGCACCAATTCATGCTGAACGTTTGGTAGAATTCATTTGTGAAGCCATCTGGGCCTTGGCTTCTGTTTTGGGGGAGTGTTTTGATTACTGCTTCAATAATGCTGCTTGTAATTGGTCTGTTTAGACATTCTATTTCTTCTTTATCTAGCTTTGGATGATATCATTCTAGGAATTTGTCCATCTAGATTGTTGAATTTGTTTGCATATAAGTGTACATAGTAATCTCTATTCTTCTGATTTCACTGGAGTCTGTTGTGATTTCTGTTGTTTATAATCCTATTTATATGTGTTTTCTCCCTTTTATCTCTGTGAGTCTGGCTAGAGGTTTGTCTATTTTGTTTATTTTTTCAAAGAACCAACTTTTGGTTTCATTGATCTTTTGGATTGTTTTGTTTTTTAAATTTCTATTTTGTTTATTTCTGCTTTGATTTTTATTATTTCCTTTCTTTTACCAGTTTTAGGGGGTTTTTGTTGTTCTTTTTCCAGTTTTTTGTGATGTGAGATTAGGTTGTTTCTTTGAGTTCTTTCTTGTTTTTTGATGTGAGCCTTATTGCTATGTATTTTCCTCTTATTACTCCTTTTGCTGCATCCCAGACAGTCTGGAAATTGGTGTCCTCATTTTCATTCAACTCAAAGTATTTTTCAATGTCTTCTTTGATCTCCTCATTAGTCCAGTGGTTTTCCAGTCATGTGGATTTCAATATCCATGAAGTGGGAGGGTCCTTATTTTTTTTTCATGGTTTATTTCTAGTTTGTTGCCTTTGTGATCAGAGAAGATAGTTGGAATAATTTTGATCTTCATGTATCTGTGATGTTTGTCTTGTGGCCCAGTATGTGATCGATTCTGGAGAATGGTGCATGTGTCCTTGAGAAAAATGTGTACTCAGATTTTCTGAGGTGCAGTGTCCTATAGATGTCTGTTAAGTCCATGAGTTCTATGTCTTTATTTAGGGCTCTAGTATCTTTGTTTATTTTTTTGACTCATTGATTTGTCCATTGTTGAGAGTTTGGTGTTGAAGTCTCCTACTATATATGCATTTTCTTTAATGTCTGTTTTCAGACATAATTGTCTGAATAATTGTCTTATATATTTTGGTGCTCCTTCATTTGGTGAATATTTGTTGATGAGTGTTATATCTTCCTGATGTATTGTCCCCTTGATCATAATGTAGTGTCCGTCTATGCCTCTCTTTACCTTTTTTAGTTTGAAGTCTCTCTCATCTGATATAATTATAGAGCTGTTCCTGCCTTCTCTTTTGGTTCATTTGCTTTTAGGAGTGTTTTCCAACCTTTTACTTTCAGTCTATCTTTTTCTTTTGTAGTTAATGTGTTTCCTGGAGACAGCAGAAGGTTGGATGTTTGTTTTTCCATCCAGCCTGTTACTCTGTGTCTTTTCGGTGATGAGTTTAGTCTATCTACATTTAGAGTTAATATTGATATGTTGGCATCTGTATTTGCCATTTTGTTTGTCTTTTTGTGATTTTGTTCCTTGCTTTAGTCTGTTCTTCTTATTCATTCTTTGTTGGTTTGGGTTTTAGGACACCTTGTAGGATTTTTTGGAGTGGGGGTTTATTTGTAATAAATTTCTGGAGTTTCCATTTGTTTGAGAGGTCCTTATTTTTTCTTCATAGAGGAAGGAGAGCTTTCAGGGCAAAGTATTCTTAGTTGGCATTTGCTGTCTTGAAGTTTGTTGAATATGTTACTCTATTCTCTTCTTGCCTGTAGTGTTTCCTCAGAGAGATCTGATGTCAACCTGATTGGTTTTCCCTTCACAAGATATTTGTTTCTTCCCCCTTGCTAGTTTCATTATATTTTCCTTGTCCTGGACTCTTGCAAGCTTTATTATTATGTGTCTTGCTGTAGTTTTCTTTTCATTGTGGTAATTGGGTGTTCTTCTCTTGTATGTCTTGTATGTCTATTTTCTTCTTGTATGTTTATATTCATCTCTTTTTTCATGCTTGGGAATTTTTCTTCAATTATCTCCTTGAATAATTTCTCAGTTCCTTTGTCTCTCTCTGCGCCTTCTGAAATGCCTATAACTCTTATATTTCCTTTCTTCGTGGAGTCTGATATTTGCTGAAAAGTTTCCTCATTCCTTTTGTTTTGTACTTCTCTCTCTTTATCTCTTTGTTTTTTTTTTAATTTCTGTATCTTCGAGAGTACTGATCCATTCTTCCATTTCATCAATTCTATTTTCATTGCTTTTCCCAGTTGTTGTTGGTTTTTTTTTTTTTTTTTGCTTCCAGTAATCTTTTAATCTCCTATGTTCCTTTTATTTCCTTTCACAAAGTCTGATTTTCATTCTTCAGTTCATTGATTATTTGTCTCATATCTTTTTTTCTTTTTCATTTTCTTTATGCTTTTTAATCATGATTTTTATTAATTCTCTATCTGACAAGAAGACAAGTTTTTCCATGTCATTGTTGAGATCTGGTGACTGTTTTGCTTTTTGTGGTGGGTCCTTCCCCTGCAGGCTTGCTTGGTTATTTATATTTTTCCTTCTTCCTGCTGTTTGCTTTCTAATTAGTTCTGCATTGGGATGTTGTGCCACTGGTGTTGGCAGGCATCTCTTTGGGGTGCTCCTTCAGGGGTATTAGAAACTGTTTACCAGACTGAGACTAGCACTGTTAGGCCAAAACTCCACCAGGGTGTTGATGCTGTGGCTGTGTTGCTGTGCACTGTCCCTTACAGTTCCCTCCCTCTGTATTTACTCAGTTGCAGCAAGGAGTCCAGCAAGGTGTCCCTCCCTGACTCCCAACTATCAGCTAGTTGGTGTTTTTCTTCTGGTCACTAGGTGGCGACAGAGACCTGAACTTTCTGACCTGTGCTTTTTCCCAGTATTTCTCTGGGAAATGAGAGGACGGAGGGGAGCACTTCAACACAGTGGCTATTGCTCATGCTGTGTCTGCCCCCGTGTTCACCTGGTGCTGTGCCCACAGCTGTGTGGGTCTCATGCCCTGAATTCTGCATTCTAGGTCTCAGTTCCAGGGCGATCCAAAACACTGGCTGTCACCCTGTGCAGTGTTCTACACACCAGATCCCGTGCCCAGCTCTCTGTTCCAGAATGCGGG
>NW_023602073.1:41697414-41744907 GCF_014898055.3 Talpa occidentalis | reverse complement strand
ACACAGTAGCATGCTGGGCTAAAGAACAAAACTCAAACTTCTGCTGCCTCCAGAGAACACACCTAAGCTCTAAAGATAAACATAGATTGAAAGTAAATAGTTGGAAAAACAATTCTACAAACAAATGGCCCCAAAAGAAGGCAGGGGTAGCCATACTTACAGCAGCTAAATCAGACATCAAACTAAAAAATGTGGCAAGAAACACCAAAGGACACTATATAATGGTGAGGGGACAAAACACCAGAAAGACATAACACTCATCAGTATATACTCACCAAATGAGGGGGCACCAAAATATATTAGACATTGATTATCAGCTCTGGAAATAAACATTGGAGAAAATATATATGTGGTAGGAGACTTGAACATTGCACTCTCACCAGGGATAGAGCAGCAAGACAAAAAATAAACAAGGACACAATATCCCTAAATGAAGATCTAGATCACATGGAACTAGTAAACATTTACAAGACACTGCCCCCCCCAAAAAAAAACTACACATTTTTCTCAAGTACAAATGTATCATTCCATACTGGGTCACAACACAAATATCAACAAATACATGAAGACTGAAATCATACCAAGTCTCTTCTCAGATGATAAAAGCATCAAACTAGAAATAAACTATAAAAGAAATCAAGGAGATTGCCCACGACATGGAGACAGAAGAAATGAAGAAATCAAGAAGAAATTAAAAATTACCTTGAGACAAATGACAAAGACAACACTACATTCCAGAACGATTGGATTCAGCAAAATTACTATTAACGGAAAGTATATAGCAATACAGGCCCATATCAAAAAGCAAGAAATAATCCAAAGAAACAACCTTATCTCCCATCTTGAGGAACTAAAGAAAGAACAAAAAAAAAAAATCCAAAAACCAGTAGAAAAATATGAAATAATAAAAATTCAAGCAGAAATATATGCAATAAAAATAAAAAAGACAACCCAAAAGATCAATAAAATCAAAAACTGGCTCTTCAATAATAATTACTGAAATAGACAAACTCCTAGCAAGGTGCAAAAGAAAAAAAAAAGAAAACCCAAATAAGTAGGATTACAAATGAAAAAGGAGAAATTACAATAAACACAGTAGAAATCCAGAGGAAAATTAGAGGCTACCGTGAATATTTATATACAAACAAGTTCTGCAATGTAGATGAGCTGGACAAATTCTTAGAACTATACAATCACCCAAAGCTGAACAAAGAAGACGCTGAAAACTTTAAAAAAAAAAAAAAAAAACCCAATTACAAGCAGCTAAACTGAAACAGTAATGAAAACCTCCCAAAACACAAAAGCCCAGGATCAGATGGTTTCACAAACAAGTTCTACCAAACATACAAAGATGAATTAATGTTTATCCTACAAAAAACCAGGAAAGGAAGAAAACTACCAAATTCATTTTATGAGGCCAACATTACACTAATACCAGAAGCAAACAAAGACAACACAAAAATAAAAAACTATAGGCCAATCTCCCTAATGCGCACAGACACAAAAATCCTCAATAAATCTTAGCAAATTGAAACCGAAAATGCATCAAAAGGATTATATATCATGACCAAGTGGAATGTATCCCAGGGACACAAGGATGATTCAACATCCAAAAATCAATTAATGTACTTCACCACATCAACAAAAAGTAAAAGTAAAACCATTTGATCATATCAATAGATGAAGAGAAAGCTTTTGATAATGTCCAACATCCATTTATGATGAAGGCCTTCAAAAAACTCAGGTTAAAAGGAACAGATCTTAACATAATAAAAGCCATATGTGACAAACCCACAGCTAATATCATTCTCAATGGTGAAAAATTGAAAGCCCTCTGAAAGGTCAATGCAGGAGGCAGGAATGCAAAAACCCACCAGGAGCCCACCTGGGACCAGGAATGCAGGAGACCACCCAGAAAATTCAGACAATAAACCTCTCCCTGCCCTACAAATCTTTTCACGCCCTACAAACTTTTTCCCACCATGCAAACCCCGTCTCCCACCTGACCTCTCCTCACCCTAGAAAAGCCTGCCTCCCCCTGGCAACAAGGCTACTTCACTGACCCCCGCCTTGGTCCCATGAATTCCACCTGGGGCACAATAAATTTTCCCATCCTTTGAGAAATGTCATCTGGCTCTCCTTTCCTTTACCATGCCAAACCTTTCATCTTGGTGCCCGAAACCTGGGAAGGCTGTGTCCCCTGGCGCCAGGGCCACCTTCTCATCCCTGGAACCTCTCCTCTCCATTGCAGATGCCTCGCATCCATCACCGGCCTTGATTCTTAGGGTAAGTTGTCTATCTGACCCTCCTTCTTGGGAGGCCCTCACCTAACCCGTCTCCTCTCCTAACCCCCTATCCTAGTCGATTGTTCCATAAACCGTGGGCCTGAGTCAGTCAACCCCCATTGTACCTGGTTCTGGATTTGGGCACCCCCATCCCTACCAGGTGTCCCAGTCCAGGTGATAACCAAGAGGTGGAGACGTCCCCCTCGCTTTTCTGCCCCCATTTCAAAGGCCAGGACTGGGTCTATTTGGGGTCTGTGCCCCCCATAGGTCAGAGCAGGTTGTGGGACCCTGCTTTCCTGACTCTGTACCCCCATTAGTTGGGTAGAGAAGCCGACTTAGTCATGGGGTCTCCCAATTCTAAGCCTAGCCCGGCCACCCCACTGGGATGCCTGCTCTCAAACCCCGGATCAGTGGAACTTAGGCCAGATATACACCCTAAGCATCTCGTCTTTTACTGCAACACTGCATGGCCTTAATATCAATTGGACAATGGCTCCCACTGGCCCAAGCATGGCACTTTTAACTTCTCAGTCTTTACAGACCTAAACAATTCTGTCACCATAATGGAAAATAGTCAGGATCCCTTATGTCCAGGCCTTCTTTCTCTTGTTCCCCACTTCCCTTCCTCCCTCCCTTCCCCTCCCTCCTGAAAATCTGCCATACTTTCTAAATCTCCAGACTCCTCTCACTCTTCACCCTCTCCAGACCCCTCTTCAATATTCTCTGATCCTCTAGATACTCAGTCTTCACCTCCTTCAGCTCCCCAATCCAATCCCCCCCTCTTTTTTCCACCTCCTAGACGCCACACCCACTCTGGTGGTCCTCTTCTCGGTCCCCTTAGTGAAGTGACAAGGACTGAAGGAGGAGTTAGAGTCCATGTTCCTTTCTCTCTGTCTGATCTCTCCCAACTTGAAAAGCATCTCAGCTCTTTCACTAATAATCCCACTACCTACGCCAAAGAATTTCGTTATCTTACCCAAGCCTATGACCTTAAAGTGTCATGTGTCATGATTACATGTTATCTTCTCTTCCACCCTGACCTCTGACAAAAGGGAATGTGTTTTAGGTCTGCCCAAGACCATATAGATCAGGCCCACTTGACTGACACAACAATGCCCCCAGGCTCTGCCGCAGTTCCCCACCCAGAGCTGGGGTGGGACTGCCAGACTGCCACAGACACGGGCCCTGGGGGCAGGGCTCACCTAGACCATTTAATTACCTGTCTCCTAGCTGGTCTCAAAGCTGTGGTCAGTGTAAAAAAGCTGTAACCTTTGCTTAGCTCAGGGAGATTACCTAGTTTGCCTCAGAAAACCCTGCTGCCTTCCTTAGCCGCCTGACTGAGGCGCTCCAGCGCCATACCAGGCTTGACCCTGACTTGCCTAGAGGCGCCACAGTTCTGGCTACCCATTTTATATCTCAGTCAGCCCCTGACAATAGAAAAAAGCTTAAGAAGGCTGAGGGCAGTGCTCAAACCCCTATCTGGGATCTGCTGAACATGGCCTTTAAAGTATTTAACAACCAGGAGGGACAGGACAGGGCAGAGAGGGAACTCCGTAGTCGCCAGGAGGCTTAGCTTTAAGCTCAGGCCCTAGTAGCTGCCTTGAGATGGCCAGGCCCTGCTCCTCCAATGACTGCAGCACCTGCCGCCTGACAGAGGACAACAGTGGGCCTCCAGGAGCCTGCTTCAAATGTGGCTGAGAAGGCCACTGATCCAGACAATGTCCCAACCCCCACCCTCCGCCAGGACCATGCCCCATCTGCAATGTCCAGGGTCACCGGAAAAGTGACTGTGCTCCACACCTGGCTGTGGTGGGCCAGTCCTTCCGGCCCCAGCAACTCTTGCCACCAGCGGACTTGGGTTTGGTGGCTGAGGACTGAAGAGGCCCGGACTCGTTGACCCCCATAAACTTCGAGGAGCCTGGGTAATGGTCAAGGTAGCAGGTAAGTCCATCTCCTTTCTGGTTGACACAGGGGGTACCTTCTCTGCCCTCCCCTCCTATTCCAGTCAAGCTTCCTTTTCAGGCCTTGGTTACGGGTGTTGACAGCCTTCCTTCTCAGCCCAGGACCACTGGGCCCTTCATTGTCAGCTTAACAACAAGCCCTTAGTTCACTCCTTCCTAGTCATGCCTTCTTGCCTCACACCACTCCTGGGTCATGACCTCCTGACCAAATTCGGGGCTACTCTCTCATGGTTCCAAGACCCTAGCACTGTTCTCATCCTCCCACTGCTCCAAACATCCCCTAAGCTCCTCAGGACTCCCCGCTGTCTCCTACTGTGGACTCGGTAGTATGGGATGTCTCTACCCCAGCTGTTGCCACCTATCATACCCCAGTCCTCATTTGCTTTAAGATCCCTCTTCTTTTCCCTTTCACCCCCAGTTTCCAATCTCCCTCACTCACCATTCAGGGTCTCAAACCATCATCCAACGACTCCTGGGAAAGGGACTCCTTACTCCTATCAACCCGCCCTGTAATACTCCCATCCTCCCTGTTAAAAAGCCCGATGGTTCTCATCTAGTTCAAGACCTTCGCCTCATCAATGAGGTGGTGGCTGCTATCCATCCCAGAGTGCCAAACCCCTACACCCTGCGATCTCATATATCATCTTCTACCACACGCTTCTCTGTACTTCACCTCTTCACTTCAAAAATGCTTTTCCTTACCTTCCCTCTGGATCCTCAAGGTTACTTCCTATTTGCTTTTACTTGGGAAGATCCAGACACACACACTTCCCAGCAACTTGCCTGGACAGTCCTACCACAGGGTTTCCAGGATAGCCCTCATTTGTTTGGTCAAGCATTACCTAGTGATCTCGGCCCAGCTCTCTCCTCCAGGATGTTGCTGACCTCCTCCTCTGCAGTCCTTCTCCGCCACAATCTCAGCAACACACTGCACAACTCCTCCCCTTCCTGTGCTCCAAAGGATACTGTGTCTCCCCATCCAAAGTTCAACTTTCAGTTCCCACAGCTGTCTATCTGGGTCTTCCACTAACTCCTTCCTCCAAACAGCTGACGGTGGACCGCACACAGGCCATCCAGGACCTTCCCTCCCCTGAATTGGCAGAACAAATCCTTTCCTTCCTAGGTTTGGTCTGATTCTTCCGTCACTGAATCCCTAATTTTGCTTCCCTAGCCAAGCCACTGACTCAGCAAAAGCTTCCCCTGAAGGACGTCTCCAATCCCCCAGGGAGGTCTGCAGGGCCTTCCTTTTCCTCACACATATCCTCCTTAGGGCACCTGTCCTTGCCCTTCCTGACCCAGAAAAGCCTTTCCTCCTGTGCACAGACGCACGTCGGGGCATTCCGGCAAGCAGCCTTTCCCGGCCTCAGGGCCCAGCCGTGCGTCCTGTCGCTTATCTCTCCAAGCAGATGAATCCCACCGTCAGGAGCTGGCAACCTTGCCTTAGAGCCCTGGCAGCGGCAGCTCTACTCACCCAGGAACCCCTCAAACTTACTCTGGGAAGACCTGTCCAAGCACATTCCCCGCACCGCCTTCAAGACCTCCTGTCTCCCCGCTCGCTCTCCATTCTCACTCCTGCCCGCTCACAGGACTTCCACGTGCTCCTTATCGAAAACCCCCTGGTGAGTTTTACTCAGTCAAATTCTCTCAACCCAGCCACTCTTCTGCCTGTCTCTGTGCCCCCTTCTGCCACCCATTTGTGTCCTGAAATCCTGGATGAAATGCAAACCTCCAGACTGGGTTTGGCTGACTCCCCTTTGTCAGATGTCTACTGGACTCTGTACACTGGCGGTTCTTGTGAAGGTGCACGAGGTCAGCGGAGGGCTGCCCAGGCCACTGTTACCCTCGATCAGGTAATCAAGGCAGGAAAGCTGCCCAGAGGAACCACCTCCCAAAAGGCAGAACTCAGAGCACTTACCAGGGCCCTGACCCTCAGCAACCATAAGAAAGTCACCATCTATATGGATTCAACATATGCCTTCCTTATGGCTCACAGTCATGCTGCGATTTGGCTGGAAAGGGGGTTCCTCTCCACCAAGGGGTCCCCCATCATTAACACGAAACTTATCCTTAAGCTTCTAGTGGCCTTGCAGCTTCCAACTGAAGTCGCCATTATCCACTGTAAAGGATAATGCCAATTCTTATGTGACCACAGGTAATAACAAGGCTGATGCAGCAGTGAGGGCTCCCACAACTGACTCTGCTGCAGACCCTGGTCTTATTCTCTCTCTATCTGTCCCCTCTATACTCCGACTTAGGAGCCTAATGAATGCCAGTTCCTGCGTCTGCTCTTCCACCCCTCCTTGAGTGCAGAAGTCTGGCAGATATGTTTCCGTTGTCAAACCTGTGCTCGCGCGTCACCTCAAGGGGGAGTTGCCCACCTTCTTCTTTTGCAGCTCACCAACTGCGTGGACTCTTACCCTGACAGCATTGGCAGGTAGATTTTACTCAGCTCCCTACTCACAAAAAGGTTAAATATGTGCTAACAATGGTTGATACAATGACAGGTTGGGTCGAGCCCTTCCCCGCAGCTAGAGTAACCAAGGCTCTTCTTTACCACATTATCCCATGCTTTGGCCTCCCCACCTCTCTCCAATCTGACAATGGTCCAGCTTTTATCTGAAAGATTACTCAGCAGATCTCCGCGGCTCTGGATATCACCTGGAAGCTTCACATTCCCCACCGCCCACAATCCTCAGGGAAAGTGGAGTGCACCAATGGGCTAATCAAGGATCACCTGACTAAACTCTCGTTAGAGCTCTGCAACCGCTCTGGGAACATGCAGACCAGTACTTACCAGTCCTGCCTTGGATCCCGACCTCCTCAACTGACCTTCCCCACCACTGCATCCAGGAGACAAGTCCTGCTCAAATCATTTCAACCAAAGCCACTGCAGCCTCCGTGGACTGGTCCACACATGGTCATTCTCACCACACCTACAGTGGTAACACTTCTGAGAGACCCCTCCTGGCACCATCTCTCTCGGGTCAAACGTGCCCCCAAGACAAACAGTATGCATGTCGTAACCTGGGTCCTACTAGGATGCGTATTTCTTGTCAAAATCTCCCCTAGCTGAGTGTCCTGTGTATGGAAATTCAAAGTTAGGGAGACCTTTGTCTCAGGATCCACTGAGACTACCCACTTGGTGGGTACTGCCGAGTGTCCACAGGCCGGATACACAGCACCTATCACTCTCACCCTAATTCTTTCATCGATTAACAACCCTATGAACACCTTGTTTTGTTTCTTTTATGATCAAACCTTAGATCACTGCAAGAATACCTACAAAGAATATGGGGTTGCCATTACCAGTCATGTACAGTGCACTTTCCAGACAAAGGCCGAATGTCCTCTCCAGTCCATCATAATACGGGTTTCAATACGAATCAAGTTAACTATCTTTTTCAGATCCTTGGGACCAACGTCGGGGACAGGGAGTCCAAGTCCAAGGGAATCCAGTCCAAGTGTACACTGACTGGCATTCCTACCCAGTGGCAACATTGTCCATCTCAAGGGAATATGTCCCGACACAAAATGCCACAGTCCAAGTCTCCCAGGACTTCCTCCATTCGGAGCAAGTCCTACAAAATCAGCTAACATCATCAGAAAAGACTAAGACACCCTCAACCTGGATTCATATAATCCAAAATGCTATACCCTGAAATGACTCTTTTAGAACTAATACCTCCTCTTGTTTCCTCTGCACTTCCCTTCAGAGGTCTCTACTGGCAGCAGCTCCAATTAATCTCAATACCACTATGACCAAGATAACGGATGCTGCTTGCCAGACTCCCCAATTCTCAGTCCCCCTATGGGACTCCAATCACAGCTACCCCTGCTAGCAAACTAACGCCCTTGTCGGCTTTCATTCCTGCACTTCTAACATTTCAGTTAACAAATAGATACCTTAGAAAAACCCCTGTGTCTATAGCATCATTACAAAGACATCTCACCTCCCTGGCACAGGCCACGCTCCAAAACCAGCAGGCTTTGGACTTGTTAATGGCTGATAAGGAGGGTACCAGCCTGTTCCTCAGGGAAGAATGTTGTTACTAGGAAAAGAGGGGGCTCCAACTCTCCGCTGACATGGTTTCAAAATCCTAGTGTCATGGCTCCTCCCACTCTTAGGGCCAATATTAATGATAACCTTATTTTTTCTTTTTGCTCCTTGCCTCCTAGAATTCATACAGGCTGGCATTCAGGAAATGTCTCTACCACCTTTAACCAACTCCTTCTCCACCCATAGTCTCGCATCCCTGCAGAAGACTGTCATAACCAGGCCTGAGTAACCCCCCTTGGTCTTTGCCCCCTTCCAGCAGCAAGTAGCCAAAGAAAGAAACTGCCCCTTTCCTTTCAACAAAAGGCTGGTATGGAAGGTCTATGCAGGAGACCTGAATGCAAAAGCCCACCAGGAAGACCACCTGGGGCCAGAAATGCAGACGCCCGCCTAGAAAATTCAGACAATAAGCCTCTCCCTGCCATACAAATCTTTTCGCCCTACAAAATTTTTCCTGCCATGCAAACCCAGTCTCCCACCTGACCTCTCCTCACTCTATAAAGGCCTGCCTCCCCCTAGCAACATGCGCAACTTCATTGACCCCCTCCTTGGGCCCATGAATTCCACCTGGGGTGATTTAATTTTCCCTTCCTTAGAGAAAGTTTAGCCTGGCTCTCCTTTTCTTAACAGCACAGAAACTTTCACCTGTGGCATCAGACAACTACACACTGACAAACAAGAGTTGTGGAGCAGGCTGCACAAAGCAGGATGCTGCTGAAGAGCAAGATCCTAGCCCTTTTATTGACACACGCAATTGGTTGTAAGGGGGAGGCGCAAAAAGAGATTAAGGGAAAGGAAATTAAAGACAGGGGAAGGGTGTAGAAGATTAGGGATTGTGAGTCTGCCCTCCAGGCACTTCTTATCTACTTGATGACACACCCTAATCCCCAGCCATGGTTCTAATCTTATCAACAAGGCTCTCCACTGATCAGCTTCTGGGTTCCCTTATCATACATAGGTCCTCGGCCCCCCTGGTGTTCCCGGTCATACCTCCTGATATATAAGTTGGGAGTACGTGTTATGCATCGATCCTCAGCACCCCCCCCCCCCCCGGCATTCCAGACATACCTTGTGATGCACATGTTATGCATAGGTCCTCAGCCCCCCAGGCGTTCCAGACATACCTTGTGATGCATAACCTTCCCAGTGTGATCCCAGCTTTGTGCTCTTGTTTGATTTGAAGGGCTGAAAGATTGGGCTCCTGTACTTAACTGGCTGGGCCATGTCACCTTGTTTAGGTGACAAAATGGCGGCCGAATAGGCTGCCTAGGAGTAGCAGACCCACATTCACCTTCCCATTAAGATCTGGAACAAGACAAGGATTTATACTCTCACCACTGCTTTTCAATGTAATACTAGAAGTCCTAGCTAGGGCAATTAGGCAAAAGAAAGAAATAAAAGGAGTCCAAATAATGAAATAAGAAATGAAACTATCACTATATTCAAATGATATAATATATAGAGAGCATTCTAAAAATTCCACAGAAAAAATAATTAAAACAATTAACCAGAGAACACTGCTACCCTCCCCTACCCACAAAGCTGGCACACTCCGACCAACAGAAAGAATAAAAAATGATGACAATGAGAAGAAACTACAGATCAAGCAGAACTGTGAGTAGAAAGGAACAACTATTGCAGGCACTCCAGCCCGGGAATGGGAACTGTGGAAAACCATGCGGGAATCACCACTGTGGTGAGTAAACAGCTCTGGGTCACCATTAGAGGAAGATAAGAACTTCACAGAGACACCTGAAAATAGCCAAAGGCCAGCCAGTAAGCTTGTGCACACTCAAAAAGCATACATGGATCACAGCTGCCAAGGTCCCTGTGCCCATGACCTAGGTTCATGGGGAGACAGATGGGAACCGTCACTGAGGTGAATGACCCTCACTGAGTAATCGGGTATGGGAGCAGAGTGCAAAAGGCACCATTTTTGCATACATCCCAACGTGGTATGACGCTGAACTGCATACCACCCATGTCCCAGATCTGAGGGCTTCAGAACTGAGACCCAGGACTTGAAATTCAGGGTGTGGAATCCCCACAATGTGCAGCACAGGGGGCAGACACAGCACCCCATGCTGTTGAGCCATTCCACGCCACCCCCACTTAGTTCCCCAGAGACCCATGGGGAAAATCGCATAGCTCTGGAAGGATACTAGGAAAGATCTCTGGTGCCACCTAGTGATCAGAACAAAATCACCAATTTCCTGATAGGTGGAAGCCAAGGATTCCAAAACCACCCTCAGGCTGTGAGAGAGGGTGGGCCACACAAATGGGAGTAAGAAGGGAAACAAGGCGTGGAGCAAGACCCCACTCTGGAACTGAGATCTAGGCACAGGATTTGGGCCTGGGACGTGCCATAACAGTGGGCACTGCACAGGGTGACAGCCATCATTTTGGATCTAAGACCCTGAGATTGAGAACTAGAGCGCAAAATTCAGGGCACAGGATCCACACAGCCACCAGCACAGCCCGGGTGAACATGGGGCGCACATAGCCACTGTGTGGAGGTGCTCCCCTCCCCACTCCATTTCTCAGAGGACTACAGGGAAAAAGCACAGGTCAAGTACAGGTCTCCAAGTAGAGGTCTCTAGCGCCACCTACTGACCAGAATAAAATCACCAACTAATTGATTCCCTGCTGGAACTAAGTAAATATGGAGGGAGGGAACTGGAAGAGACAGTGCCCAGCAAAGCAGCCACAGCATCAACACTCTGGTGGAGTTTTGGCCTAACAGTACTGGTCTCAGTCTCGTAAACAGTTTTCTACACCCCTGAAGGAGCAATCCAAAGAGATGCCCACCAACACCACAACATCCCAACGCATAGAACAAATTAGAAAGAAAACAGCAGGGAAAGGAAAAATACAAATAACCAAGCAAGCCCGCAGGAAAAGGACACACCACAAAAAGAAAATCAGTCACCAGAGCTCAACAAGATGGAAGAACTTCCCTGCCTGCCAGAGAGAGAATTAATAATCATCATGATTAAAAGTATGATGAGAAAAGACAAACAATCAATGAACTGAAGAACAAAAATGAGACCATAAGAAAGGAAATAAAAGAAAGGGAGGAGACTAAAAGATCACTAGAGGAGACAGAGAGCTCTTGGAAAACCATTGAAAACAGGACTGAGGAAATGGAAGAACAGATCAGTACTCTCAAAGATACCGAAATAGAAAGAACCAAAAGAGAAAAAGAGAGAGAGGTACAAAGGAAGAAGAATGAGAATACCCTTAGACAATTATCAGACTCCATGAAAAGATGTAATATAAGAGTTATAGGCATTCCAGAGGGTGAGGAAAGAGACAAAGGATCTGGGAAATTATTCAAAGAGATAATTGAAGAAAATTTCCCAAGTGTGAAAATGGAGATGAATGTGGACATACAAGAAGCAAGAAGTACACCCAATTACCACAATGAAAAGAAAACTACAGCAAGACACATAATAGTAAAGCTTGCAAAAGTCCAAGACAAAGTAAAAAATAATGAAACTGGCAAGGGGTAAGAAACAGATAACCTATAAGGGAAAATTAACCAGATTAACCACAGACTTCTCAGAAGGTACACTACAGGCAAGAAGAGAATGGAGTAACTTATTCAACAAACCTTAAGACAGCAAATGCCAACCAAGAATACTTTACCCTGAAAGCTCTCCTTCCTCTATGAAGAAAAAATATGGACCTTCTCAGATAAACAGAAACTCCAGAAATTCATTACAACTAAATCCCCACTCCAAAAAATTCTACAAGAAGTCCTAAAGCCAAAACCAACAGAGGAATGATCAAGAACAGAAAAAGTGAGGAATAAAATCACAAAAAAGACCAAAAATGGCAAATACAGATGCCAACATATCGATATTAACTCTAAACGTAAATGGATTAAACTCATCAATAAAAAGACACAGACTAGCATGCTGGATTAAAAAACAAAATCCATCCTTCTCCAGGAAACACATTTAACCACAAAAGATAACACAGACTGAAAGTAAAAGGTTGAAAACAATCCTACAAGCAAATGGACCAAAAAAGAAGTCAGGAACAGTTATCCTTATATCAGATGAAATAGACTTCAAATTAAAAAAAGTAAAAAGAGACATAGATGGACACTACATTATGATCAAGGGGACAATACATCAGGAAGATATAACACTCATCAACATATACTCACCAAATAAAGGAGCACCAAAATATATTAGACAGTTATTATCAGCTCTGAAAATGGACATTAAAGAAAATACATATATAGTTGGAGACTTCAACACCCCACTCTCACCAATGGACAGATCAACAAGACAAAAAATAAATAAAGACACTATATCCCTAAATAAAGACATAGAACTCATGGACTTAACAGACATCTATAGGACACTGCACCAAAAATATATCCAAGTACACATTTTTCTCAAGCATGCATGGATCATTCTCCAGAATTGATCACATACTGGGCCACAAGAAAAACATCAACATATATATGAAGATCAAAATCATTCCAATTATCTTCTCTGACCATAAAGTCATTAAGCTAGAAATAAATCATGAAAATAAAACAAGGAACACTCCACTTCATAGAGATTGAAATCCACACTATTGGAAGACCACTAGACTAATGAGGAGATCAAAGAAGAAATTAAAAAATACTTTGAGTTGAATGACAAGGAGGACACCATTTTCCAGAATGTATGGGATATAGCAAAAGCAGTAATAAGAGGAACATATATAGCAATACAGGCTCACATCAACAAACAATAAAGAACTCAAAGAAACAACCTAATCTCACATCTCAAAGAGCTAAAAAAAGAATAACAATAAAACCTTAAAGCCAGTAGAAAAAAGGAAATAATAAAAATCAAAGCAGAAATAAACAAAATAGAGATTAAAAAAAAAACCCAAAAGATCAATGAAACCAAAACTTGGTTCTTTGAAAAAATAAACAAAATAGACAAACCTCTAGCCAGGCTCACAAAGAAAAACTGGGAGAAAACACATATAACTAGGATTATAAATGAAAGAGGAGAAATCACAACAGACTCAGTAGAAATCAAAAGAATAATCAGAGATTACTATGAACACTTATATGCAAACAAATTCAACCACCTAGAAGAGATGGACAAATTCCTAGAATGATATAATCATCCAAAGCTGGACAAAGAAGAAACAGAATACCTAAACAGGCCAATTACAAGCAGCAAAATTGAGGCAGTAATCAAAGCACTCCCCAAAAACAAAAGCCCAGGTCCAGATGGCTTCACAAATGAATTCTACCAAACGTTCAGCAGTGAATTAGTGCCTATCCTACACAAAGTCTTTCAAAACTTTGAAAAGGAAGGAATACTACCATATATGTTCTATGAAGCCAACATTACACTAATACCAAAACCAAACAGAGACAGCACAAAAAGGAAAATTACAGGCCAATCTCCCTAATGAACACTGATGCAAAAATCCTCAACAAAATCCTTGCCAACAGAATCCAACAATGTATCAAAGGGATAATACACCACAATCAAGTGGAATTCATCCCAGGGTCACAAGGATGGTTCAACACATAAAAATCGATCAGTGTAATCCAATATATCAACAAAAAGAAAAATAAAAACCATATGATCATATCAATAGATACTGAAAAAGCATTCGACAAAGTCCAACATCCATTTATGATGAAGGCCCTTGAAATTTTCGGAATAGAAGGAACATACCTCAACATGATAAAAGCCATATACAACAAACCCACTGCCAATATTATTCTCAGTGGTGAAAAGCTGCAGGCCTTTCTTTTAAGATCAGCAACAAGACAAGGATGTCCTCTCTCACCACTGGTCTTCAATATGATACTGGAAGTCCCAGCCAGGGCAATAAGACAAGAGAAAGACATAAAATGAATCCAGATAGGGAAAGAAGATGTAAAAGTATTACTATTTGCAGACAATATGATAATATACATAGAGAACCCTAAAAACTCCACAGAAAAACTACTCAGAATAATCAAACAGTTCAGTAAAGTAGCATGATACAAAACCAACACACAAAAATCAGTAGCCCTCCTATACACAATCAATCGGAAGAAGAAGAAATCAAGAAAACCATTCCTTTTATAATTGAAACAAAAAAAAATCAAATACTTGGGAATAAACCTAACAAAAGAGGTGAAAGACCTATACAAAGAAAATTATAAAATACTGTTAAAAGAAATAGAAGAAGACACAAAGAAATGAAAAGACATCCCCTGCTCATGGATTGGAAGAATCAACATTATTAAAATGGCCATCCTCCCAAAAGCAATATACAGATTCAATGTTATTCCAATACAAATCTCAATGACAGGGCCTCCCCTGGTGGCGCTGGCAGTTGAGCGCCATGCTGTGAAGCTGTCCGCAGCTTCTGCAGCGCCGGTTTGATCCTGGCTGGCCAGCAAGGGTCCCACATGGCACCGCAGACTTCTCCTGTCTTGCCTGCTGCTCTCCTCAGCAGTGTATTTCAGTCAGTCTGCCTGTTCTATTCCCTGCTCTGTCTCTGGCGAATCCTGTCACCCTCCTGCGCATCTGGCCTGTGCCCTAGTTCTTGTATAAATGGATAAATAAATCTTAAAAAAAAAATCTCAATGACATTCTTTAAAGAAATAGAACAAATACTGATGAAATTCATATGGAACCACAAAAAATCACGAATAGCCAAAGCACTACTGGTAAAAACAAAGGAGAAAGGACACTTCCAAACTTCAAGCTATACTACAAAGCCATAATTAAAACAGTTTGGTATTGGAACAAAAACAGACACACAGACCAATGGAACCGTACAGAGAGCCCAGAAATAAAGCCACACTTAGATGGACAACTGATCTTTGACAAAGGAACAAAGACTATTCAATGGAACATGGACAGTTTGTTCAATAAATGGTGCTGGGAAAACTGGACCTCCACATGCAAAAAAATGAAACTAGATCACTACCTCTCACTGTGCACAAAAATTAACTCAAAATGGATAAAAGAACTAGGCATAAGACCTGAAGCCATAAAATGTATAGAAGACAATATAGGTAAAACACTACAAGGCATACATTGCAATAACATCTTTCAAGACTCATCACTCAAAGCAAAGAAAGTGAAGGAAAAGATAAACACCTGGGATTACATCAAACTGAAAAGTTTCTGCACAGCAAAAGAGTCATTAACCAAAACAGAGAGACACCCCACTGATTGGGAAAAAATCTTTGCACAGTCAACTTTATAAGGGACTGATAACAAAGATATACAAAGAACTCACAGGACTCAACAAAAAACAAAATAAAAAATCATAGTGCCAGGACAGGCACAGAGCAGGTTTTCTATGATCCAGCAGACGGGTAAAGAAGGAGTCCTGGAGCCCTTGGTGGCTTTCTCAGGCTTTTATTGAGCTTTACATGCATTGCAGCAACCAGATACATGGCAGGCAGGGGTGCTGGGGGACCAGGAGGCGACCAGGCCTCCAAGCCCCCAGCAAGTCTTCACTCTGGATTCCCTGGCTTCGTTCTCCCCTTCTCTCTCCTGACTCTTCTGCTTTTGTTTCTCGGTGACTATCTCAATACTCCTTCCATGGCCCACATAAGTAAACAAGACAGTTTGCATCAATGTAACAACCGCAGGTGCCCCATCAGGCAGGGCAATCCTAATGGTGGGAGGGCAGAAAAGCCTGAAAACCATTTACCCTACAACAATCCAATCAAGAAATGGGTAGAAGAACTTAGAAGACATTTCTCCAATGAGGAAATGCAAATGGCCAACAAGCATATAAAAAAATGTTCAATATCCCTGATAATCAGGGAAATGCAAATCAAAGCCACACTGAAATACCACCTTACACCAGTAAGAATGGCACATATCAAAAAAAACAAGCAACAACAAATGTTGGCAAGGATGTGGTGAAAAGGAACTCTCCTAACTGCTGGTGGGAGTGCAAACTGGTCCAACCACTATGGAAGGCAGTCTGGAGATGCCTCAACCTGCTAAAAATGCAGCTGCCATATGACCCAGCAATTCTACTACTAGGGATCTACCCAAAGGACAAAAAAACTTTGATTGAAAAGAACACCTGTACACCTATGTTTATTGCAGCACTATTAACAACAGGTAAAACCTGAAAACAACCCAAATGCCCAAAAATAGATGACTAGATCAAGAAGATGTGGCACATATACACAATGGAATATTATTCAGCAATCAAAAAAGATAAACTCATGCCATTCGCAGCAACATGAATGGAACTAGAAGGAATTATGCTCAGGGAAATAAGCCAGAAGGAAAAAAAAATCAGATGGTTTCACTTAGAGCTGGAATATAGGGGAACCCAATAAAACATCAGCATAAAAAAATAATAACAGTACAAAACACAACAAAGCAAAAACGGACAATTATAAATCAGAGACATACTGCAGGGGAGGAGGAGGGAGAGAGATCAGAGGGAGGGAGGGAGGGAGGAGCACAGGGGACTGAGATGATGGTGCATGGGTGCA
The DNA here is from genome assembly GCF_014898055.3 of Talpa occidentalis. NCBI lineage: Eukaryota > Metazoa > Chordata > Mammalia > Eulipotyphla > Talpidae > Talpa > Talpa occidentalis. Next base: position 41,728,116 of record NW_023602073.1, on the reverse strand, counting down.
TTGGTGAAGAAAACTCTATGGGACTACACCTGAGGGGAGGAGGGAAGCAAATATTGTTACAAATGAACAATGATTAAAAAAAAAAACACTAATTCAAAAGAACACCTGTACGCTTGTTTATTGTGGCACTATTAACAATAGGTAAAACCTGGAAACAACCCAAATGCCCAAAACTAGATGACTGGATCGGGAAGATGTGGTATATATACAATGGAATATTACTCAGCAATCAAAAAAGATAAACTCATGCAATTTGCAGCAACATGGATGAGCTGGATGGGATCATGCTTAGCAAAATAAGCCAGAAAGAAAAAGAAAAATATCGGATGGGCTCACTCATAGCAGGAATCTAGAAAACTTAAATAAGGGACCAGGAAAATGAATATAAGAAAGTGAAAATCAAAATCAACAAAAAACTATGAACCAGAGACACTTTTTGGGGGTGGGGGGGCGGGAGGGAGGGATTGGGGTCAGAATGGGGCGTTTGCAATTGTATGGGGGAATATAAAAATAAAATTTATTATTTAAAAAAAAAAAAAAGAAAAGCTAAATAAGGGACCAAGAAAAAGACTAATTATAATAAAGAAAAAAATCAAAATCAACAAGCAACTATAAACCAGAGACATGCTAACAGGGGCGGGGCGGGGTGGGAGGAGAGGCGGGATTAGGGCCAAAATAAGAGGGGTGGGAATTATACGGGGAATATTACCAAATGAAAATGTATACATTGCGCAAAAATGAAAAATGATGTAAGAATTATATAAAATAAAATAGAATATTAAAAATTTTTTTAAAAACAATAAACCAGTTTAGTAAAGTAGCATGTTACAAAATCAACACGCAAAAATCATTAGCCTACTTTATACAATCTCAAGAAGAATTTTTTATTATTTAATTAATTTATTTTTTAAAGGTTAATAAAAGGTTTATTTATAAGGGAAGGGGAATGAGGAAATGTACAACTCAGGGAGAAAAGTAGGAGATAAATTCTTAAATATTTCCTACCCTGAAAGGATGAGACGGCCTAGGCGACACGTTAAGGGCTGAAGGGAAGGGAATGAGGCAGTGAGGAGACACTGACACTCGATGACGTGCAAGTATCTTCTACTGAGGTGCTCAGCAGGTCCTTTATTTATACATTTTTAGCAAGCCGTGAGATTACATTATCATGTGCGTAGAAACAAAGCAGAAACAATCAGTGCATCCCTTAGATTTTTTGTTGCTATGTGCCTTCCACAAGAAAGCAACCTTCAAGGTTAATAGATAAAAAACTAGCCTTACACTAAAACTCATTATTTCAGCTAGACAATTACCTAAGACAGTTGATAGCCGCCAGTACACCCCATCAGCTAAAGCCTAAGCATCAAAAGACTCTTCTATTCATATGGCCTTCAGCTGGAGACCAGCTGCTTCTCAGCTATCAGAACTTTTTCTACCTAGAAACCCCTTAACACAATTAACTTCATTTTAAAACTTTCCTAAGAAACTTCTAAAAAAGCAAAAGAAGGACTTGCTATAATTGTTGTGCTGGATTGCTTGTCAGGCATGTACAATAAATTGTCTCCCATTGTCAGGTGGGCCAAATTGTTTAACAACTAATTTTTAAATAGATAATTTTCCGTGCCATTTACTTACAGTATGCTGATATGTATGATTTATTGCCTAACGTACTTTCTGAGAAATTTTTTCTATTTTTATTACCAAGAACAAAAAACAAAGTGATGTTAAGTCTTCAGCCCCATGGTGTGAGGCACAAGGAATCTTCGGCCCCACCGTGTGAGGCCCTTTTTCTTCAGCCCCACAGTGTGAGTCTCTTTGAGCTTCGGCCCCACAGTGTAAGGCCTTTTTCTTAGCTGCTTGCCAGTGTCTTATCTGTCTGGGGCAACAAGACCCCCTGCAGCACTACCCGTTCAGACGACCTGGAATCCCAAATGACCCGCCAAGACCAAACCTGCCTGGCCAAGAGCTGGAGCCAAGTGTGCCCGACCCCACTAACATGGCTGGTTTTTATTTAAAAACAGAGAAAATGGCTGCATAACTCCACCCTTAGATCCTCACAACTTCCTTTTGGGGATTCTGGGATTTGTAGTTTCCGGTGTTTTGATGGAGTGGGGTTGGCATCCACAAAGCCTGTATGGAATTAGCTCAGGACATCCTTTCCCAAAAAAATTCCCCCTTTTCACTTTTTGCCACCATTTCCATGGTATTGAAGATCAAATGTATGGATGCTGGGGTACAGTCTCAGATGAAAATTTTTCTCAGGGTTCCCACTGGAAAGCAAACCAGTCTCTCCAAGTATTGTCCATTGTGGAAAGCAAAAGTCTTCCATTTCTGGGAAATAGTTTATCAGTCCAAGCCAAAAAAAGAGAAAAAAAAGTCTGGAGGCATTAACCAAAATAAAACAGCAAAGATATCAAATCACAGGAAAAATATTAAAATTGATTCAACTTATGCAAAAACAGGTTCTCTCAACCTTGATTCCAAATTGTTTCAACTTTTAAACCATATTACCTATTTTTGCATAAAATCACAGGACAGAATAACTAAATAGCAATTTCAGCTGGCTTTGTTGGAATACTCCATATAGGATCAGAGCTCAAGAAGAAGAAATTAAGAAAATCATCTCATCTACAATTGTACCACCAAAAATTAAATACCTGGGAATAAACCTAACAAAGGAGGTGAAAAACCTTTACAAGGAAAACTACAAAATGCTTTTAAAAGAAATAGGATCACTCGACCAAAAGCAATTTACAGGTTCAATGCAATTCCAATAAAAATCTCTATGACTTTCTTCAAAGAAATGGAACAAATATTGATTAAATTCATAAAGAACCACAAAAATCCTCGAATAGCAAAAGCTCTCCTGACTAGAAATGGAGAGAATAGAGGCATTACACGCCAGATTCCAAACCATACTACAAAGTGTTATTACTATTACCAAAAATAAATTAGATGACAATCCCTGACACTATGAAACACACCACATATCCCCTCAGCCATGTTCTCAGGCTCTGAGGCTCTGCTCTAAGACCCGCCAACTTGTCACTGAACCGTTTTGCCTTAGAATTTCCACCTGACAAATTTGGGCTGGAAATAGCTAAACACTGAAAATAGCTAAAACATGCCACTTTTTTTTTTTTAAGATTTATTTTATTTATACAAGAATCAGGGTACAAGCCAGATGTGCAGGAGGATGAGAGGATTCACCAGAGACAGAGCGGGGAACAGAACAGGCAGACTGACAAAACACACTGCTGAGGGGAGCAGCTGGCGAGACAGGAGAGGTCTGTTGCCATGTGGGTTGCTCCAAGGCTGGCGGGGATCGAACCAGCACTGTAGAGGCTGCAGACAATGACACAGCACTGTGCTCAACCGCCTGCACCACCAGGGAGGCCCCAAACATGCCATTTTCTTAAAAGCATCAGAACTTACAATATAGTAATAAATGCTCACACCCAGATGAGAAGTGGAAGACCCTCCCTGCGTGGGCCCATAGAGAATAGCGTCTTGAGGAGGAGGAAGGGGCCTGCCCAGAGCAGACATGGAGGCCAGCCCTTCAGCTCTGCGCTGAGCTGGTCAATAGACAACTACCTTTTTCAAATTTAGGAAAAGATGTTTTATTCTGATTTGATGTATATATATATATATAAAATGAAGAATTTATGTGCTATAATGTACATCCATTGTAAAAAATATATAAATCGTGGGGCCTCCCTGGTGGTATAGAGGTTAAGTCTCAGCACTGCAGCCTGAGTTCAATCTCCAGCCAGGAGCTGACACACATGGCATGGCAGACCTCTCCTGCCTCCCCTGCTGCTCCCCTCAACAGTGTATCTGTCAGCCTGCCTGTTCTGTTGCCCCACTCTGTCTCTGGTGAATCCTCTCACCCCTGGCACCTCTGGCCTGCACCCCAGTTCTCTCATGCATAAATAATAAAAATAAAACTTAAATATATGTATATATATAATGTTACAAATGGGACAGTAAAAATAACTGTAGTCCTTACACTTGGAGAGACTGTGTTTCATTCTTTCCTTGTCTGTTGTAGATCCTGCTGCTGCTTCCTGAATGTCTCTCTCTCTCTCTCTCTCTCTCTCTCTCTCAATGAGCACAGGGCCCAGTAGCCTCAGCCCTGTCACCTCCAGATGCCATTTCCCAGGTCAGCTCACTCTCACCCCTCCTGAGAGGGCTACTTCTCACTTCCTCCCCCACCTCAGCCCCTCAGCAACTCCCCTCCCTCCACTCTTATGTGATCAGTTCATTTCTTTTTTCACTTTTAAAATATGAAGCACTCAGGTGAGAACGGCACCATCACCCCTACACCTGTACCTGGATACTCTGCCCTCACCCCAGTGAAAGTAGAAGGTCCCCTCCTGTCTAGATCACCCCTCAGCTTGGGAGCAGGATCAGGCCCCTCTGTCGCCTGGGTCATCAGATCCCACTCTCCTCTGGTCATTCTTTCTGCCACACACACATGCCGTAATAGCTCCCTTCAAAACATACAATTAAACCAGTTCAAACTCCCCCCATCAAATACACCACCCAACCCCATGTCTTCATCCTCCACTGCCCCGTGTCTATGACACTCTGTAGGGTCAGATCCTCAGTGAGTCCATTCTCTCAACGACTAGATCGTCTTTTAATTTTTTGCAAATAGACATATGCACATAGTTTTAAAAGCCCACACTCCTACAAGACTGCTGAGGACGAGCCTCTGGCAAAATGTTGTGTCAGGGGTTCCTGAAAGGAGGAGACGACCTAGGCGACATGTGAAGGGGCTGAGGGGAAGGGGATGAGGTAGTGAGGAGACACTGACACTGGATGAGGTGCAAGTATCTTCTACTGAGGGGCTCAGCAGTTTCTTTATTTATACTTTTTTAGCAAGCCAAGAGATGACATCATCATGTGCATAGAACCAAAGCAGAAACAATCAGTGCATCCCTTTTCCCACAGACTTTTGGCCACTACATGCTCTTAGTAAGAAGGCAACCTTCAAGGTTAATAAAAATGAACCAGAATGAACATGGGCAACCTGCTGGGTAATTTTGGTCGCACCATCCTTTCGGTACTGCGGACCTCCTAAATTGGAGGAGCTCTGTTTCCTCATACCGGCAGGCTCCTAAGAGGATGGCAAACTTGTTTGCCTCTATCTTCATCTCCCACCGCCCTAACTGGGCAGATATACAGTCCATGCTGCATACTTTATTAACTCTGGATGAGCAGAGGATGGTATTCAGGAAAGTCAGGGAGGAGGCTGACCGTCTCCACCAACAGGATAGACAATCCCCAGAGCCAGAGGTTGTTGTCCCAGAGAAAGATCCTGGATGGGACCCCAACAATGGAGGAATGGCAATGTTGGATCTGTATAAAAAAATGTTTATTGGTAGGACTGCAGCAGGGAATCCCCAAACAAAAAAAAACTTTAACAAAATATTACAACCCAAACAAAGAGCTAATGAGGATTCATCAGAGTTCCTTGAGGGGATTATTCAAACGTGCACTAACCACACGGATATAAACCCAGATGCCCCAGAAAATGCTCGTCTGATCACTATGGCGTTCATTACCCATAGTGCCCCAGACATAAAGAAAAAGTTAGCTAAGGTGGATGGCATCACAGAGATGAGTCCGTCCCAGGTAGTGGACTTAGCATTTAGGGTTTATAATAATAGAGAGGACAGGAGACCGAAACCAGCGACTGTTTTTCTACAAAGAGAGCACAGAACAGGGTTTCAGGGAAATAGTAATGGACAGAGACATGAACCCCTAGGAAGAAATCAGTGTGCTTTCTGTAGGGAAGAGGGACATTGGAAGCACAGTTCTCCCAGGTTACAGGGAAGCGGCAGACGCAATAATTACAGAAGGCAGGATAGAAGACAGAGAACACCACGATATGATGATTCACGTAGGGGTTACAGGAGGGACTATAGGAGGAGTACACAGAACCAGGAACCAAGGAGAGAGGAAAGAAGACAAATGTTAGCACAGAGTAGAGGCTCAGATGATGACAGGGAATACAGACAGAGAAGGAATCAAGAGCCCAGTACAGAGGACAGGAGACAAATGATAGCACAGAGTAGAGCCTCAGGTGAAGATAGGAGGGAATATAGACAGAGTAGAAGGAATCTAGAGCCAAGTGCAGAGGAAAGGAGACAAATGATAGTTCATGGAGAAGGGTCAGATGAAGAATAGGGAGCCCAGGGGCTCCACTAGATCAAAAAGCCAAGAAGGAACTGACCCAGAGACGAAGTCCCATTGGTCTTGTGAACCCATTGAGGACTTGAGATATTTGTTTAAGAAACAGACAAAAACTTGAATGTTACTGACTTCTTTTCCAGTTATTGTTGCAGGATACCCAAGGACTCACTTTTTCTGAAGAAACTCTGAGAAAACTAACATGCTCTAACCAATTTTCTTCCTTTCAAAGTTTAGGAGACATGAAATAACATCTAAGATCACGCATATGCTGCCAGTATTTTTTTTTTTTTTTACACGGAAAGGCTTTCAATCTTGATTTTGGTATTTCCTTTTAACTTTTTGGTTTTAACTGAGATTTTTTTTTTCTTTTTTCTTTTCTCTGCTTGTTTTTGTTACTTTGGCCTATGAGTAAAACTGCAGTGGTATGAAATATCCCATGTGTGATAAATGGTAACTAAAGAGCTCTTTGTGTCTATATGTTGTATGTCTGTATGTCTTTTCCTTGTGTCCTTATCTTGGCCTCCAGTGGTTGACAAACTGGTATACATGGTGCCCATAGACATTGAAGAAAAAAAAAATGAGTCTCAAGTTATGAGGAAACACAAAGGTTATGGTTTCATTGTCAACATATACTACTGAACTAAGCCGGTGCCTTCATAGAGACTGAACATTGTTGTTTCTGTTATTTTTCTGATATTTAAGGCAAAGCTTCCCAGAAATCTAAATTCAAGTACAAATTTGGTAGCCTGTCATTTGGCTGATGCAAGGAAATTTTGTGGAACCTCAGTAGAGCTCCTGAGACACTCCACAAAGTTTTTCCCTTTCCTCCTGGGAAAGGCATTAGATAAATTTGTTCTATTTGGCTTACCTAGTAGAGTAAAACTAGAAGGGAATCATTGTCACTTGGGAAAACAGGTAACACCTTGACTTGATATGAATGTAAATTGTCAATGGTGATTGTTACCTTGTAATATTGTATACTTCAATTGTTTAATATCTACAGAAATTGTTTCTGGAAATATAGGGCAAAAAGGTCTCAAGAGATTCCTATTGATGGAACTGTTGAGAGTAAAACTTTCCTACAAAGTACTGAATAGACCTGGAAATACACCTGATATTTACTAAGTTTTCTTTGACATAATACTGGTAATTTTTTTTTGCATTTTGTTCTGAATCCACAAAGTTTTCTTGTTTTGGTGACCAGGATCTGCAGCAAGGTTGCAATTTTTTTTTTTTCCAGAAAAGCTGACTTGTGTTTGCATTTTCTCTCCCCTTGATACCAACACAGCATAAAAATAGTGGTAGTAATCTTTTACTACTTAGCTCAGAGTCTGTTTTTGCATAACTTCCATAGGGATTTTTGTCTGCTTAAACTAAAAATTGGACATGACTTTCATTGTGTGGCTTTGTGTGGGGTTCTTCCAGAAAGTTGAAACAGAGCTGAACCAAGAAGAGGAGAACCTGTTTGCTTTGTTCACAGGGTTCCAGAGACCTCCAAAGAAGGTGAGGAAGCTTGCCTCCATTGGCAGGACTAGACAACCCGGCCAACGAAAAGTCCCTGGTACCCTCGAGAAGAGGATGCCCAGGTGGAGTCTGATGAGACCAACTTTGTTCCTGAAGCCTACATGGACCAGATGCCAATGGTTTGCTCTGATCCTATATGGAGTATTCCAACAAAGCCAGCTAAAATTGCTGTTTAGTTATTCTATGCATTTTATGTGATTTTATGTAAAAATAGGTAATATTGGTTAAAAGTATATTTAGTTTGCAAGATTTTGCTATGCTGTTCAAAAATTTGGGATCAAGGTTGAGAGAATTTGTTTTTACATAAGTTGAACCATTTTAAGATTTTTTTCCCTGTGATTTTGACGTATTTGCTGTCCTGTTTTGGCGAATGCCTCCAGATTTTTTTTTTTTTTTTTTTTTTTTTTTTTGGTTTGGACTGATGAACTGTTTTTCCAGGAATGGAGGACTTTTGCTTTCCACAATGGACAATACCTGGAGGGACTGGTTTTCTTTCACACTGGAACCCTGGAAAATTTTTCATCTGAGACAATATCCCAGCATCCATATATTTGATATTCATCACCATGGAAATGGTGGCAAAAAGTGAAAGTGGGGAATTGTTAGGGGGAAAGGATTTCCTGAGCTAATTCCATGCAGGCTTTGTGGACTCCACCCCCACTCCAGACCAAAGCCATCAAGACATTGGGAAAGACAAATCCCATCATCACCAAAGGGAAGGTGGCTGGGACCTGAGGGTAGTTAAGCAGCCAGGTTTGGTATAAAAACCAAACACATGGGCCTTGCCTTGGGGGGCTGGCTCTCTTGCTAGCCTCCTGGCTTCATGGCTCCTGGCTTACGGCCAGCTCTCAGAGTACCATTTGGGATTCCAGATCGGCGGATAGGGTAGGACGCATTCAAAACTTTGTCTCCCACTTTTCTCCCTGAGCTGTACATTTCCTCATTTGCCCTTCCCTTGTAAATAAACCTTTTATTAACCTTTCGTGTGTGCCTGCAGTAGAGCATTGATAAGTCCTTTTAAGCGCACGGGTGAGAACCCACAGTCAGGCAACCCGTTTTGTATCGGGGCTGCCCTATAACATGAGAACTGCAAATAATTCAGTTTTTTGGGCCAAGGTTTCAGTTGTCTGGCTGGACACTTGTTTGTCATTAATAATGAAAGCAGCTCTACCATTGGAGGAACCATCCGTAAACACAAGCGCAGCTGGTTCTGGCAAAGGCAAAGCACTAACAATAGTTGGAAAAAATAAAAGCCTGTTTCTTAAAGAAATGAAGCACAGGGTCAGGAGACAAATGACCAAATCTTTCACCCGAGAAAGATTGCAGGGCTATTTGCCAGTCATCACTTAAACTAAGCAAGTCATTAAGTTGTTCTTTCTTGTAAGGTAAAACAAGAACAGGAAATTCTCGGCAAAGAGCTCGACACTCCTATGCCTTTCTTTAATAATTAATATAGCCGCTTGGGAAGTATAGGGACAAACAACCTTCTTTGCTGTAACTGGTAAATGTAACCATTCCAATGGCCCCTTTTGCCACAAAACGCCGGTAGGCATGTGTGAGGTGGCTAAAATTATGAACTCCCAAGGCTTAGTATAATCTAGTCGTAACAGTTGTTGATTGTTGAGTGCATCATTGACCTTTTGTAAGGCTGGTGTAGCCTCAGGTGTTAATTGCCTAGAGGAGTTTGGATTAGAATCACCCTTTAACACATCAAACAGTGGGAGTAAATTAGCAGTGGTAAACTGCAAGTGGGCTCTAGTCCAATTTATGTCTCCAAGTAGTTTTTGAAAATCATTCAATGTCTGTAAGGAGACTGTTCGTAACTGCAGTTTTTGTGGTGACACAGTTAAAGAAGGAACAATCCTTCCCAAATAATTAATTGGCGGAGAAGTTTGAATTTTTTCTGGTGCCACCACAAGTCCATAACTTTGCAGCAAAGGTACCAGACAGTCCAAGGCCTGATTCAACAAGTCCACTTGAGCATTACTTATTAGAATGTCATCCATATAGTGAACACAGTAAATGGACGGGTACCCATCCCTAAAGGATGACAAGACCATATCTACAAATTTTTGACATAAAGTCGGATTATTTTTCATGCCCTGAGGGAGAATTTTCCATTCATACCATTGAAATGGCCTTTTTAAATTCACTGATGGGACACTAAATGCAAATCTTTTGCAGTCTTGGGGATGTAAAGGGATGGTAAAAAAGCAATCTTGTAAATCAATAACAATAACATGTTCATCTTTAGGGATGGCCACAGGTGATGGCAAACCTGATTACAAGCATACCATATCTTGCATAGTAACATTTATTGCTCTTAAATCCTGTAACAGTCTTCATTTTCCTGATTTCTTTTTTATAACAAATATGGGAGTATTCCATGGGCTGGTGGTAGGGCCAATATGCCCTTTCGTCAATTGTTTCTGAACCAGAGTTGTTACAGCCTGGATTTTTACCTCTGTCAGGGGCCATTTCTCTACCCATCCTGGATCATCATTTTTTCACACATTTGGGTCGGCTGTAACCTCTGCAATGGCCCCCTTCATAAATTTGATTCATATCCCAGGCCTTGTTGTCCCTCTCTTTGAGCAACCTCAATGGGAAACACTCGTCCCTCCAGCCTTTTTCCTATCATCATCTCTCTTTCTCATTCCTCTATCATTATATTTCTTTACCAGTCTCCGTGCCTCCTCCTCATAATTTGCCTTCCACAACAAATAAGCTCCACCAGATAAACTAGATCTAGCCATCATCTGCCAATCAAGAGGTGTGAGAAAGCGGCTGGCCACTGATTCTAAGAGCTGCAAGGTGTAAGGAGATGTAGCCCAGTAATAAGCGGTTGCTCTTTTTAATTCCTTTAACAGCTCAAAGGGAAGGGGTTCCCATTGAGGTTGTTTATGGTCATTATCTACATTGAGCACAGGAAAACACCGAAAGGTAAAATCACCTTTCTCTTCTGCTTGTCTCACTGCACCAGCAAAACCAGCTCTGGGTTTATGAATCAAATCACTGGACAACATCTGTGGCATTGACCTGGACACAGGCTGTGCATTTTCAAAGGGGTCTGATTGTATATCTGCATAAAGAGGCTTGAGATCAGTCTTAGCTGTAGCCAAATCACTGATATATCTCTTAACAATCTCAGCCAAGTCTGGGCTGGAAATTGGATTAGATTTAGGAATAGATTCATGATTAGGAGCCGACGCTTCAGTAGAGAGGTCAACTTTGGCTCTAGAATCAGATTTTGGCTTTTGAAAAACAATTTCATCATCCAAAGAATCCAAATCACTTTCTCTAATGCTGCTGGCCAATTTCTGTTTTACTTTTGGTTTTGCATCTCTCCCTTTGCCTCCAGCCTGGCTAAAGCGATCTATTTGTTCAGGCAATTGTTTTGTTAATACCGGGCTGACAGCCCAGGACCCTTTGATGTCCTCCAAGGATAAAGAAACAGCAGGAGCAGGCAGCCATAATTCTCTGAGTTTTTTATCTATTTTTTCCAATTCGGACCCTTGATCTAGCATATCCTGTAGCAGACCCCACAATGAAAAGGCATCTATGGGGACCTTCTCAGGTCCATGGAGAGTATAATGGGTTGTCATTTCCTCTCCTACTCTGGCCCAAGTTCTTGCATCCAGAATAGCGTCCCTTGGAAACCAAGGACAACACATTTCAACAAAATTTAGGAAACTAGCCAATTGTGCATTAGAGGTCTTTCGGCCTCTCTTAGCAAGTGTATACTTAATTATATCAATAAAGAGTCCTCTTTCCCTAGACTCAATATGGCCCATGACTTCTCGACGATAAGACACCCACTTACCTTATCACTTAATAAGACACCCACTCTCCTTATTACGGTTCTGAATTACTACTCCCCCAATCCTGCTTTCTCTACAGGGCGGTATGCCCCCTACCCTATGGAGCAGAGCTTAGCCATCCCCGCCAGGGAAAGAAATCTTACCTTTCAAGTCCCTGCTTCAGGTGCCACTTGCCAGGGACCAGCCTCTGGTAAAATCTTACCTTTCAAGTCCCTGCTTCAGGCGCCACTTGCCGGGGACCAGCCTCTGGTAAAATGTCGTGTCAGGGGTTCCTGAAAGGATGAGATGGCCTAGGCGACACATGAAGGGCCTGAGGGGAATAGGATGCGGTAGTGAGGAGACACTGACACTGGATGAGGTGCAAGTATCTTCTACTGAGGGACTCAGCAGATTCTTTATTTATACTTTTTTAGCAAGCCGAGAGACGACATCATCATATACATAGAAGCAAAGCAGAAACAATCAGTGCATTCCTTTTCCCATAGACTTTTGGCCACTATGTGCTCTCAGCAAGAAGGCAACCTTCAAGGTTAATAAACAACTAAACCTTACACTAGAACTCATTGTTTCAGCTAAACAATAACCTAAGACAGTCCATAGCCACCAGTACACCCCTATCAGCTAAAGCCTAAGCAAGAAAAGACTTTTCTTATTCTCATGGCCTTCAGCTGGGGACGGGCTGCTACTCAGCTATCAGAACTTTTTCTACCTAGAAACTCCTTAACTCAAATAGCTTTATTTAAAAACTTTCCCAAGAAACGTCAAGAGTAGGCAAAAGAAGGACCTACTATAATTATTGTGTTGTAATGCTTGTCAGGCATGTTCAATAAATTGTCTCCCATTGTCAAGTGGGACAAATTGTTTAATAACTAATTTCTAAACAGATAATTTTCTGTGCCATTCACTTACAATATGCTGATATGTATAATTTATTGCCTAATATACTTTCTGATAAATTTTTTCTCTTTATGACCAACAACAAAAAGCAAAGGGATGTTAGATATCTTCAGCCCCACAGTTTGAGGCCCTTTTTCTTAGCTGCTTGCTAGTACCTTATCTGGCTGGGGCAACAAGGCCCTCTGCACCACAAGACTTTTTAGGGAGGTAGATGTCCCCATCTTCTATGGGCCTCACTTCCTGAATCTCAGAGACAACCTGGTTTTCTTTTTAACTGAGTCACTAGTTGTTATTTCTGTGTCTCCAAATACGATGCTAATTGTTCTCCTTGCTTCTGAGTTTTATATGTCATCTTTAGTGAACTGATTCTTCTTTCACACAACCTCATCCTCCCACATAGTAACATTATAATTATGATGAGCTCAATGTGTGACATGTGCATCTTTTTTTCAGGTCATCTTATGATTTTAGTTCTTTACCTTTAAAGAAAACTGATAATACCTCTCAGGAGCCAGGGAGGGAAAGCATTTTCAGACCAGGAAAGAATGAAAACATTGTTGGCTGTTGTTAACAATGAGAAACAGAGAAGTTTGGAGATGACCATCATTGTCAACCTCCCACAGGCAGGGCCAGCACCTGAGCCCAGAGGAGAAGGGCTGCCCAGGAGGGAGCAGGAGGGAGGGAGCAGGGACGTGGACAGAGACCACACTGCCCAGTATGAAGAGCTGTGGGGTCCTGGACAGGGAGGCTCAGGAAAGCAGGGAGCATCTCCTCAAGCCTGAGAGAGAGAATCTGGAGACAAAGGAAACCCAGTTTCTGATGACATAGAGCACATGTAAGTCACTTCTGCCACAATCCAAAGTGCTGTGACCCAAGGAAATAATTTGTCTGAGGTGAATTAGACATTTTGCGGGGCAAGGGGGTACTACCATATTGACTTGAAGGGATGAATGACAAAAACTATCAGTATTTAGATTTGGTTAACCTGTACACACATTCTAGAAAATGAATGTGAGCTGTCCCTTTAAGAAAATCAACTGACAGTTGGCAACTGATTATTAATTAACTGCCTGATAAGATAAAAGTTCCAAGTGAAAACTAGGTATTGGAAAATTGTGTCCCATCACTATAGACTTGACAACTTCCAGTAGCCACTCACTTTCCTTTTTTTTAAAGATCTATTTATTTATTTATACAAGAACAGGGGTACAGGCCAGATGCGTGGGAGGGTGAGAGGATTCACCAGAGACAGACCAGGGAGCAGAACAGGCAGACTGACTAAGTACACTGCTGAGGGGAGCAGCAGGCGAGACAGGAGAGGTCTGCGCGCCATGTGGGACCCTCACCGGCGGCCGGGGATCGAACTGGCACTGCAGAGGCTGTGGACAACTCCACAGGGCAGCACTCAACTGCCTGCGCCACGATGCGAGGCCCACACTTACTTTTCTTTTGGGAACTTTAGAACATAAAAAAATACATGATTTTCAAAATTTGATTCCAGAATAATTAACAAAGATTATATAATCTGAAAGGGTTGGCGAGGTAAAGAAAAAGAAAGCCAGGCTAAATTTCTCACAGACAAAAAGTTTATTGGCCCCAGCGAAGTTCACAGACCCCCTCAGGGGTCGGAGAAGTCCAGACTCTCAGCAGATGATGGCAATCTTTTATAGGACTGAGGATGACTGGGGTCTGGCCTTGGTGGGAGGTGGAGTGAGGTTGCTTTTCAAAGAAGTTGTTATCTCTTGCAGCTTATTGTTCTTTCACTGCTGCTTATCAGGCGTGGTGCAAACCGGGTAGAGCCAGCTCCTGGGATGCAGGTGGCTCAGTTTCAAGTGCCTCCCTCTGCCTCATCACTGCCCCGGCCTTGACCTTATATAACCTAGTAAAACAATGCATCACTTTTTAAAATCATGTGGTAGTTCAAGATTAGTAATCAAGAGAGGCCTATGGAATTAATGTAACAGAATAGAAAATATTCAATGATATTGTTTCCTTTGCAAATAACATTTGAAAAACCACTTTTACCATTGAAATTAATGAAAGGTTGAGGCAGGGGCCAGGAATGAAGAAGCAAACAGAAAAAAACAAGATGGCCCTGACACCAGGACCACTGATACCATCAAATGAAACTGAAGCCATAAACAGGAGAAAACAACTCGGCTCCACTCAAAATAACTTTGTTCCGCCTAAACCTGTTTCCCCCTGCCAACCCAGTTTTCCTGCCTGACCTCTCCTCACCCTATAAAAGGGACATCTCTCTTCACAACGGGCGCAGCTTCACAACCCCCACCTTGGGTCCATGAGGTCCGCTCAGGGCGCAATAAATTTTCCCTTCCTTTGAGAAATTTAGCCTGGCTCTCCTTCTCTTTACTGCTCTGAACCTTTCATCTGGTGCATGGGCCGGGAACGGGGTTCAATCCCGCGTGGGGACCCTGCCCCAGCAGGAACCCTCCCCTCTCCTCCCCTCTCCCTCTCGTGTTCTCTCTCTCTCTCTCTCTCTCTCTCTCTCTCTCTCTCTCTCTCTCTCTCTCTCTCTCTCTCTCGGAACCTCTCCAAGCTCACTAAGGCTCAACAGCCTGGTGTGCGACCTGGGGCACCCCTCCCTGCGGGAGAACGGGCCCTCGCTGCCTCTAATGCCATGTGAGCAGAGCAGGTATTACAGGGCAGCCCTGATACCAAACGGAGTACCTGACTGTGGGTCCTCACCTGCGCGCTTAAAAGGGCTTATCAATACTCTACTGCAGGCACACGTGAAAGGTTAATAAAAGGTTTATTTACAAGGGAAGGGGAAATGAGGAAATGTACAGCTCAGGGAGAAAAGTGGGAGACAAAGTTTTAAATGCGTCCTACCCAATCCGCCGATCAGGAATCCCAAATGGTACTCAGAGCTGGCCGCCAGCCAGGAGCCATGAAGCCAGGAGGCAAGCCAGAGAGCCAGCCCCCAAGGCCCACATGTCTGGTTTTTATACCAAACCTGGCTGCTTAACCTCACCCTCAGGTCCCAGCCACCCTCCCTTTGGTGATGATGGGATTTGTCATTCCCAATGCCTTGATGGCTTTGGTCTGGAGTCGGGGTGGAGTCCACAAAGCCTGCATGGGATTAGCTCAGGACATCCTTTCCCCTTAACACAGGGACTTGCTCAAGTCCCTTATCGGGCTTCCCTGGTAACTCCAATCCATGTGGCCACTTCCGCCTCAACAACTTCTTCTCATCTCCCTTGGAGGGGTCATCCTCCACGTCTTCCTGTTGGCCCACCTTCTCTTCCTATTGTTGTAGAGCAACCCAGATACAAAACGGGGTGCCTGACTGTGGGTCCTCACCCGCGCGCTTAAAAGGACTTATCAATGCTCTACTGCAGGCACCCGTGAAAGGTCAATAAAAGGTTTATTTACAAGGGAAGGGGAAATGAGGAAATGTACAGCTCTGGGAAAAAGTGGAGACAAAGTTTTAAATGAGTCCTACCCGATCCGCCGATCAGGAATCCCAAAATGGCGCTCTCAGAGTTCGCCGCCAGCCAGGAGCGGTGAAGCCAGGAGGCGAGCGATCGCGAGCCAGCGAGAGAGCCCAAGGCCCATGTGTTTGGTTTTTATATCCAACCTGGCTGCCCAACTCCACCCTCAGGTCCCAGCCACCCTCCCCTTGGTGGTGATGGGATTTGTCTTTCCCAATGTCCTGATGGCTTTAGTCTGGAGTGGGGGTGGAGTCCACAAAGCCTGTATGAGATTATCTCAGGACATCCTTTCCCCCTAACACTATGGCACTTCGCCAAATAATCCCGAAGAACAAAAAGACTCAGCCGGCCTGTGGGCCACCAGCACTTGGCTCTTGACTCTCCCAGGGTGAGTTGTTGCCTCTAGGGTCCCTCGGATTGCAGAGGTCTCATCTTTTTATTCAGTGATCTTATTCAGCTATCACTACCCCCTCCTGATCCGCACTTTCCATTTGGGACTCCCCCTGAGGTGAGACATCTCTTCAGGGGAACGACCCGTCCTATTTCCTGGAGGTAAAGAGGACAGTGGGACACCACCTTCCCCTTTCACTCTCCCTCTCAATTCCCTGAAGATCGGCCCAGGGATGCTGGGACGCTGGCCTCTCTCCCCGACCCTCTGTTTGAGATCCTAAGAGGGACACTCACTATGGGATCAACGCAATCCCTCATTCCAGCAGACACCCCCTTGGGGTGCCTCCTAAAGGCCCTTGGCCCTCTAGATTTAAAGCTGTATGTGAAACCTAAGCGACTAATTTTTATTGCTCCACAGCCTGGCCCAAATATGAATTGGACAATGGCTCTAGGTGGCCAGGAAATGGGCTCTTTTGACCTCCAAATTCTAACTGACTTAGACAACCTTTGCCATAGGCAGAAAAAGTGGCCCGAAATTCCCTTAGGGCCAGGCTGTCTTTCTCTTGTGCTCAGCCCCTTCCCTCCCTCCTGAAAACCTGCCATACTTTCAAAGTCTCGAGACTCCTCTTACTCTTCACCCTTTCCAAACCCCTCTTCTGCATTCTCTGATCCTCTAAATTATCTTCTCCAGCTCCCCAATCCAGTGCCCCCCCCCCCTTTTTTACCTCCTAGCCACCACACCCACTCTCCTCTTCCCCGTCCCCTCAGGGGAGTGGGTGGGACTGAAGGAGTAGGTAGAGTCCATGTTCCTTTCTTTCTGTCTGATCTCTCCCAGATTGAAAAGCGTCTGGGCTCTTTCACTAACTATCCCACTACCTACACCAAAGAATTTCGTTATCTTGCCCAAGCCTATGACCTTGTGTGTCATGATTAACATACTGTCCTCTCTTCCACCCTGACCTCTAATAAAAGGGAATGTGTTTTTGGGCCTGCCCAGGACCATGCAGATCAGGTCCATTTGACTGACACAATCATGCCCCCAAGCTCTGCAACAGTTCCCCACCCAGAGCCGATGTGGGACTACCAGACTGACCAGGCACGGGCCCCCAGGGCAGGCTCACCTAGACTGTTTTATTACCTGTCTCCTAGCTGGTCTCCAACCAGCAGCGCCTAAACCTATAAGTTTTGCTAAGCTTAGAAAAATTACCCAGTCTGCCTCAAAAAACCCTGCTACGTTTATTAGTCGCTGCCTGCCGGAGGCGCTCCAGGCTTGACCCTGACTTGCCTGGAGGCACCACAGTTCTGGCTACCCATTTTATATCTCAGTCAGCCCCAGACATTAAAAAACAGCTTAAGAAGGCTGAGGACATTCCTCAAACCCTATGTGGGATCTGCTGAATATGGCCTTTACAGTATTTAACACCTGGGAAGAACAGGACAGGGCAGAGAGGGAACTCTGTAGTCGTCAGAAGGCTGAGCTTCAAACTCAGGCCCTAGTAGCTGCCTTGAGACCGCCAGACCCTGCTCCTCCAATGACTGCAGTGCCTGCCGCCCGATGGGCCATATGGGCCCCGACCAACCAACCGACCACCGCCCGGAGCCTGCTTCAAGTGTGGCCTGGAAGGTCACTGGTCCAGACAATGCCCCAACCCCCACCCTCCACCAGGACTGTCTGGGGTCACTGGAAAAGTAACTGTCCCTCGATGCCTGGCCTTGGTGGGCCAGTCCTTCCATCCCCTGCTACACTTCCACTGGCGGTCTTGGGTTTGGCGGCTGAGGACTGAAGAGGCCCAGACTCATTGACTCTGATAAACTTCGAGGAGCCCAGGGTAACGGTCAAGGTACAGGTAAGTCCATCTTCTTTCTGGTTGACCCAGGGGCTACCTTCTCTGTCCTCCCCTCCTATTCTGGTCAAGTTTATCCTTCTCAGGCCTCGGTTACGGGTGTTGGCGGCCTTCCTTCTCAGCCCAGGACCACTGGTCCACTCTTTCCTAGTCGTGCCTTCTTGCCCCACACCACTCCTGGTACATGATCTCCTAACCAAATTCAGGGCTATTCTCTCATGGTTCCAAGACCCAGTGTTGCTCTCACCATCCCACTGCTCCAAACATCTCCTAACCCTTCTCAGGACTACCCGCTGTCTCCTTCCACTGTCAACCCCGTGGTCTGGCATACCTCTACCCCAGTTGTGGCCACTCACCACTCCCTACAGAGTGGTCATGGGCAACCCAAGTCACCCAGACCAGTTTCTATATAGCGCCTCCTGGCTTACTATAGTCCTTTCCCAGCCACCTTGGTTAAAAGTTGCAGTACAACCTCCTTCTGTTTTACCACCTCAGCTGCAACCTCTTAAATCAAAATGAGACTTTTCATCCACTAACGATAGAAAAAAAGCAACCACAACCATATGCCTGGGCACCCTGGAGGCCCCCCTTGTATCCTCCTCTACCGGCCTCCCAGGAATCCCACTTGAGTGAGCCCCATCTACTTACTCCATCTGGAACTGAGTCTCAGCTGTCTCCTGCTAGTCCTGACTCTCCAGAGTCATTGGTTCTTCCACCTCAGGTGGTAAAACGTGTAGGTTGCAAGGAACAAATAGAGAGGCTCTCTAGCTCCCCTTAAGAAAGACTCGGGGACTAGTATATTAGTATCCAAACTGGACTCTCCGAGGTGGACAAAGGTTATTCACAGATTAGCCCTACTCCACGACGGACCTGCTCAGCTGGAAAATCCACACATCTTCCCACTCCAGGCAGCCCTAGGCTATGATCAATCTCAGTCCCGCAGCGAGCATGCCTAGGTGTCCAGTGTCACCTGGAGAGTTTTGCAGCTTGGGATTCTTACACATTGTCAGCCCAGCTGGAATTTCCCCTTTTAAAAATCCTCTCCAGATGGCCACTCACCCCTTCTTCTCCCCCGATTCAAACCCTACAGGGTGACCTTAGCCCAATTGGAAACATTAATATTGCCCAACAGATGCAGGCTTTGAACACCATTCTCTGCCAATTAAATCACTGGGGACAGGAACAAAAAGCTACAGGGGCTATCTACCTTAAATGTGTATTTTTTCATCATTGTTTAGATGGTGTTAAATTCCCTTATAAAACTAAATGTTTTGCTAAGTCTGGTAAATGAAAGTGAGGTGAGGTATGTGTGTTTGAAAAAAGAAATGTATTAAAGATGGATATTCTGAAGGTCCTTAAGATAATATAAAGCAGGATGGGTAAATGGTATTAAAAAGGAAGAAAGCAAAAGAAAGTGCTGAAGGTCTGAGAGAGATTTTGGTGAGAAATCATGTACTCAGATGTCTCCACCTCCTATAACACATTCATGGACTTGCTCATCTGACCAGCAAAACCCCCTCTGACCGACTCTTCCTCAGCCGAAGCTGGGGCCAAGATTACCAGACTTGGACCAGCTCTCCCTTACTTACATGGATCCTGTCCCTAGTAGGCCCGGTGATCATGATCATGTTTTTCTTTGTTTCTACACCCTCTTTTCTCCACTTTATCCAGGCAAAAATCTCTGAGACGAGCCTTAGCTCTCCCAGACCCGGAAAAGCCATTCCTGTTATTGACAGATGAGCAACAGGGTCCCTGTGGACAAGCAGTGTGTATGCGAGCGCTTGGCCCAACTCGGGTATGCATCACTGCGCCCCTGGTCCAGGTTCCACTCAGCCTGCAGAGTAGAGGACCTCTGACTCTCCTTCCTCCGTTTCTAATCCTATCTCTTAAAGCCACTTCCCGTTCTTCTGTCTATGTCTGGCAATTCCAGATCAGAGCAGCCTCGGGCAAGGTATTACCACTCACAGGGCCTTTGATCCTAATCTCCTTATTTTTTCTTTTTGCCCCACACCAGACTTCCCAACTCTCAGTGCCCTCTATGGAACTCCAATAGATACCTCCTTAGAAAAACCTCTGTGTCTTTAACATTATTACAAAGACAGCTCACCTCCCTGGCACAGCCACGTTCCAAAACCGGCGGGCTCTGGACTTGTTAACGGCTGATAAGGGGGTACCTACTTGTTCCTTAGGGAAGAATGTTATTATATCAATGAGTCAGGGATTATAGAACAAAATGCGGAAGCCTTAAATGAAACTATGCAAAGACATGGAAAGGGAAAGCGGGGGCTCCAAGTCTCCACTGACATGGTTTCAAAATCCTATAGTGTCATGGCTCCTCCCACTCTTAGGGCCAATATTAATGATAACCTTATTTTTTTTCTTTTTTTCGCTCCTTGCCTCCTAAAGTTCACACAGGCTTGCATTCGGGAAATGTCTCATACCACTTTTAACAAACTCCTTCTCCACCCATATTCTTGCGTCCCTGCAGAAGACCCTCATAACCAGGCTTGAGCCCCCATCCTGGTCTTTGCCCCCTTCCAGCAGGAAGTAGCAAAGAAAGAAATTTTGCCCTTTTTCCTATCAACAAAAGGCTGGAATGAAAGGTTGTGGCAGGGGCCAGCACTGATGAAGCCCACATAGAAAAAGACAAGATGACCCTGACACCAGTACCCCTGATTCCATCAAACCGAAACTGAAGCCATAAACAGAAGACAACTCATCTCCACCCAAAACAACTTTGTTCCGCCTAAATCTGTTTCCCCCCCTGCCAACCCAGTTTTCCTGCCTGACCTCTCCTCACCCTATAAAAGAGACATCTCCCCCCACAACGGGCGCGGCTTTATGGACCCCCACCTTGGGTCCGAGGTCCACCTGGGGCGCAATAAATTTTCCCTTCCTTTGAGAAATTTAGCCTGGCTCTCCTTTTCTTTACAGCGCCCAACCTTTCAACTATACAGTTTCAATTTATTGTGCACGTATAACAAAGTTGAATAGCCACAATTATCTGAAAGGTAATTCAAATGCTATTGTCACATATTTCAGTGAGGCTGTAGTTTTTTACTGACCAACAACAACAACAACAACAACAACAAAAACAGAATAAATGCAGGAGAAAATATGACAATCCAACATTCTTCTAATGAGACAGAGTAGAAAAACAATCACAAAAACACAAGCTGTAAAAGATCCACTCATTGCTATGATTATTTTCATAAATATCTATATTTCTTTAAGACACTTTGTGAACATGCAATGTGTATGAATATTACTTTAAATTAAATAAAAACATCTTTAAATTGGTTTTATTCCTCATGTAGTTAATATTGAGAGCTAAGACCTTCTAAAATTATACCGGGGTCCTTGCTAATTTGTAAAACTGTGCCGAGATCCTGAAATGAAAACCACTGACCCAGTCCCTGGCCTGGCCTCAGGGACAGGATGTGACAAAGGCCTTGGAGCAGGAGAGAAGGTGGGCTAAGTCCCAGGTGTTGGGTGCGGGTCTCAGGGTCTCCGCACCCAGGGCTGCGATTGGGGCTGGAAGGTTACTGTTGGAGAGTTCCCCTCTCCCCACTTTCACTTTTTCTCATAACCTGTGTTGGGCCCTGCCTTCCTGGATTGGTAACTCACCCCAGTTCTCACTCCCCATTGCCTGGAGGTCTCCAGAGCAGCCAATCAGCATCTCTGCGGCTCCAGGTACAAAGTCTCCACCCACACCCCAGGACTCAGAATCTCCCCAGACCCATGAGCTCAGGTCATGAGGTCCCCAACCCTCCTGCTGCTGCTCTCAGGGGCCCTGGCCCTGACGGAGACCTGGGCTGGTAAGTGCGGGCTCAGGAAGGAAAAGGCCTCAAAGGAGGGAGGAACTTGTGGAACCCCGGGGTTGGGGGGTGGGGAGCGCAGGACCCCTGGAAAGGCCAGTCCCCACCACCTGGCCTGTTGTCCCCCATGACCCCACCCTATCCTGGTGCCTTTCTGTCCCTCCCAGCCCCTCCTCCTCTTGGTCCCTGAGTCTCATCCTTCACGTCCACAGCCCTTATCAATCTCAGGAGCCCCTCGCCCCCCTCCCCTCCCGCCCCATCTCCCCGGGAACTCTCTGGGAGAGAAGGGTCAGCCCGGGTCACCCCTCCCGCCCCCAGGCTCCCACTCCCTGAGGTATTTCGACACCGCGATGTCCCGGCCCGGCCTCGGGGAGCCCCGCTTCATCGCCGTGGGGTACGTGGACGACACGCAGTTCATGCGGTTCGACAGCGACTCCCCGGGTCGGAGGGCAGAGCCGCGGGCGCCCTGGATGGAGCAGGTGGAGCCTCAGTACTGGGAGGAGCAGACGCTGGCCCTCAGGGGCTCCATACCGGTGTACGGCGAGAACCTGCGCACCCTGCGCGGCTACTACAACCAGAGCGAGTCGGGTGAGCGGGCGGGCCCGGGGCGCTCACGACCCCACCCCCGCGGGCGGGCGGGGACCCAGACCCGGCCCGAGCGTCCCCCGAGGCAGGGGGACCCGCCGGACCCTCGACCCGGGACGCGCCCCGGGACGTTCCCCGCGAGTTCCCGCGTCGGTTTCGGTTTATTCCCGGCGGGGGCGGGCGGGTGACCGCGGGGTGACGCGGGGTGACAGGGCGGGGACAGGCTCTCACACCCTCCAGAGGATGCACGGATGCGACGTGGGGCCCGACGGGCGCCTCCTCCGCGGGTACTATCAGTTCGCCTACGACGGCGCCGATTACCTGGCCCTGAACGGGGACCTGCGCTCCTGGACCGCGGCGGACACGGCCGCTCAGATCACCCGGCGCAAGTGGGAGGCGGCCGGAGTGGCGGAGCAGTGGAGGAACTACCTGGAGAGCAGGTGCGCGGAGGGGCTGCGCAGGCACCTGGAGAACCGGAAGGAGACCCTGCCCCGCTCTGGTGAGAGGGCCCGCGAGGTCTCCCAACCTCCCTCAGGCCGGCGCCGCGGGGAGGATGGAGTCATGTCCACAGCAGCGCCCTCTCTTTGGTCAGGGGAGGGGGAGCCCCTCTGGGTTTCTTGAGTCCCCTTGGTCTCTCCGGAACCTGAGGGGAGACCAGCTCTGAAATCTCCCTTTACCGGATCCTTTTGACTGGGTAGCCATTTTGGAAACCATCAATTTTTCTCTCAGGGTCTTGCTATTGGTCAGAGGAAATTTTTCTTTTTTAAGATTTATTTATTTATGCATACAAGAACCGGGGTACAGGCCAGAGGTGCGAGGGACAAGAGAATTGACCAGAGACAGAGCGGGGAATCTGACTGCTGTTTTTCTGAGTGCTTAGGTCTGTCTCCTCAAGTCCGTGCTCTCCTCCTTAGAGAACTACATCCTCCTATCCAGAGCTGTCGCCCTAATTCTAGAGCTTTCTTTCTTTTATTTTTTTTATACAAGAACCGGGTACAGGCCATGTGCGCTGGACGGTGAGAGGATTCACCAGAGACAGGGCGGGGAACAGAACAGGCAGACTGACGAAATGCACTGCTGAGGGAGCAGCGGGTGAGACAGGAGAGGTTTGCCGCGCCATGTGGGGCTGGGATGGGAACCCGCACTGCAGAGGCTGCAGAAGGCCTCACAGTGCAGTGCTCAACCGCCTGAGCCACCAGGGAGGCCCTAATTCTAGATCTTTCTAAGACATAAGAGATTATCCCAGACCAGGCAGGTTTCTAGATTTTGTGCTTTCTCTTCTAAACCCACTGCCCTGTCCATTCTGAGGATGGTCACAGGAGGCTTTTTCAGGATCCATGAGGGAAAAACCCAGAGTGTGAACGTGCCTACCCTTCTCCTCAGAGGCCCCAAAGACCCACGTGACCCACCACCCCACCTCTGACCATGAGGTCACCCTGAGGTGCTGGGTCCAGGGGTTCTACCCTGCGGACATCACCCTGACCTGGCAACGAGATGGGGAAGACTTGACCCAGGAGATGGAGCTGGTGGAGACCAGGCCTGGGGGGTATGGAACCTTCCAGAAGTGGGCAGCTGTGGAGGTGCCTTCTGGAGAGGAGCAGAGATACACATGCCGTGTGCAGCATGAGGGGCTACTAAAGCCCCAAGTCGTGAGATGGGGTAAGGAGGGGGTTTGTGAGCACAGAGGCTCTACTCAGAGGCATCAGGACCCCTTCTGGAGACTTTCAGAGCTTCAGATTGAGGCCTGGGGCTCAGGGTCTCCCCTTCCCTTCCAGTGCCCCCTCTTCAGTCCTCCATTCCCACCATGGGCATCATTGCTGGCCTGGTCCTTGGAGCTGTGCTCACTGGATCTGCAGTGGCTGCAGCTGTTATGAGGAGGAAGAAGCGCTCAGGTAGGGAAGGGAATGGGAGAGCTTGTCTGCTGGGGACTTTCAGGCCACAGATAAAACTTGCCCTGCCTGGTAATGGGAAGTACCGCCCACACACTTGTGTTGCCCAGTCTGGAGCTGATTGCTAACCCTCTTTTGTAAAGCATTTTTGAAAATGATCTTGATAATTCTGGTGATGGGGCCCTGATGCCAGCAAATTACAGAGGGCATGGTCCCTCTGAGGGAAGACCCAGGAGGCAGTTGGTCCAGTCCCCCCTCATCTCTTCTCTTCATATTTCCTGGTCTTGCCCTAAGTGTCCAGTCACAGTTCTGGAAACTTCCCTGTGGTCCAGACTTGGGAATTTTTTTAGGAGTTCATGGCCTGACTCCTCCCTGGTCTCATATAATATTTCTTCCCCCAGGTGGAAAAGGAAGAAGCTACACTCAGGCTTCAGGTAAGTGTGGATCAGGGGTTTATCCCTGAGGCCCTGGGGACAGTGTAGGTGGAGCCCGTGGGGGAGTCACCCAGCTCAGTTCCTTCTATGGTCTCATCTCTCAGGGCTCTGACCAGGTTCTGTTTTGTTCTCCCCCAGGCAGCAACAGTGCCCAGGGCTCTAATGTGTCTCACAGCTGCTAAAAGTAAGACCCTGGAGGCCTGCGTTGGGAGGGGCTGGGGCAGAGAGGATGGGACCAGGTGATGGGGAAACTGTGAGGGGGACATTCTGAGGATGCGGTAGACTATGGAGAATGTCGACACTTACGTGTTTCTTTGAATTTTGCTTGTTTGTTTGTTTGTTTGTTTCTTTGAATTTTTTATGATCCTTTTCCTTCACAGTGTGAGCCCTTGCCTTGTCAGGGCTGAGTGATGCAGGATTTCTTCTCACCGCCACTTTGTAACTTGAAGATCTGCCAGTGTCTTTTGCTGCAAAAGGCATTGGAATGTGTCTCTGTTCTTACTAGATCATGAGAGGAGTTTGGGGAGACTGGTCCAGCCCTGCCCACCAGGCCCCTACCCACACTGACCTGTGTCTCCTCTTGATGACTTTCCTGCTCCAGCAAAGGCAGCTTGGTCTGCTTTTATCCCGTCTTTGTGTGTTTTTCTCAAGAACAGTAACTACTTCCCTCTTGAAATAATAGTTGAGTTCTGAAATTAATTTGTGTGATCTTGGCTGATGGGTTTGAGGGCTAATAAAAATGATTCCTAAAATTTGAGATGAAATAAATGCAAAACCTTTCAGAACCAAGCATTTGCTGTGCTCAGTCTGTGCGGGTGGGAGCGGGAGAGGCTATGAGGAACCAAGAGTGATGGGCCTGTGTCCAGTTGGTGCTCAGTGCATTGTGGGCTTTGACATGGTCACTCCTCAGGGGTTATGACTCTGCTCCTTTGTCCTTGTCCTTCAGGAGCACCTGTCCCAGTAGGGCCTGTGATCACAGAGACTCAGACACCTCCTGGCCTTGTGCTGTCCTGTCTGGACAGGGAGTGCTTGTGTGGCCAGGTCAGCCTAGGCTCAGCTCAGGGTCTAGCCTGCTCTCAAATTTCTATGTATTTCTATTTTGATTCTTTAGTTTTTATTTTGCTTTTTGCCTGTTCTCCTTGATGTGTAGAGACCAGGCCTCATGTCCCTTTGTCCCTGTCTCTGACAGCAACAGGAGCATCTGTCATTGTCCCCACAAGGCCCAGAGTGACTCCTGCACACAGGAGTATGGTAAGAGATGAATTCCCAGACTCGTAATTTTTGGCCTCATTTTAGGAATGTTTTCTAGATTATTCGTTCCACCTTTTCCACTCTTTTTGAAAGAACAAAATCTTGGTATTACTAGAAAGGAGGATTTGATAATTTCCTGATGGATTTAGAGACGTGCCTGATAGATATCTATTTTTCTTTACAGCTTCTCCCTGTAACCCAGCCCTTAAATGTAGTAACCCCAGTGCTGGTGCTAATCAAGACCCATGGGTTGATGGAGTCAGTTACCTTCATAGTTGACTGAAAAATAGGACCCATAAGCCTAGGTACCTGGACCTCCCTGGTGGCCCAGGGGTTAAGTCTCAGCGCTATCACCTCTATACGCCAAGTTCGATCCCTAGCCAGGGAAATAACCCACATATGTCCCACAGACCTCTCCTGTTTCACTTGCTGCTCCCCTTAGCAGTGTATTTCAGTAAATTCGCCTGTTCTGCTCCCCACTCTCTCTGGTGAATCCTCTCACCAACCCCACCCCTGCACTTCTGACCTACACCCCAGTTCTTCTATGCAAAAATAAATCTTACAAAAAAAAAAATCTAGGGACCTCTTTTCGAAAGACCCTTGTAATGTGCCACATTACTAAAGACACTGTCTCTAGAACAGGGAGGTGCTCTACACTGATGACACAACTGATAACCAGATGTGTGACTGACTGTTTATGCAACTAGGAAACCTCAATGAAGTAAAAACATGCACAACTTGCAGCCTGTGGAGAGTGTGTCCTAGTGGGGAGGGGAGACTGGGGACTTCGTGACGGTAGATCAGAGAGCAAACCACACGTGTCTGGTTAGAAGTGCGTAGGGGATGTGGGAAGTTGACCAGAGTCTGTGCGGGGACATGATGGTTTTCTTAACAGGATGGTCAGTGTGGGTCTCACTGAAGTGACCTTTGAGAAGAAGTTTGATGGACACGTTACCAACAAGGATGTGCAGAGAAGTTCAGTCCAGGCAGGACACCCTCTAGTGCAAATGCCTGAGCGGGAGTGTGTCTTGTGACTGACATGAGCAAGGAGGCCAAGAGCTGAGCAGAGGCTAATGGAGATGGGATCTGTGTGCACCCAGGTTATTCAGTCCTTGATGATGTTGGGAGGGTTTGACTCTCTGAGTAAAATATGGGGTGACAAGACCTTCTGAGCAGATACACCTGTGGAACTTCTCTCTGGTAGCCTCAGTCTGGCTGCTGTGCAGCATGGAAGAGCAAGAGGTAGGAAGAGAAATGGAGGAAACCAGAGCAGGTCCCAGAACAGAGAGGTTGGTGGCTCACTTGGAGTTGCGCAGAGAAATAATAGGCAGTGATAGGTCTGCACATATGTAGAAATGGACTTTACAGCGTTTCCTACTGCTGGGTTATAAGAAAGGGGTCAAAGATGACACTCAGTGTTTCAGACTGTGCAGGCAGAGAGGTGGAGCCTCAGTGACATGGGGAAGACCCTAAACGAACCGTATGTGGGCATCCTAGGCATTCAATATAGGAAATTTGAATCACCTATTAGAATTGAAAGTGATGTTGGCAAATGTTGGCAAGGATGTGGAGAAAAAGGTACTTTCCTGCACTGCTGGTGGGAGTGCAAAATGGTCCAACCATTATGGAGAGCTGTGTGGAGATTTCTGGACCTACTAAACATAGAGCTTCTATATGATCCAGCAATTCCACTCCTAGGTATTTACCCAAAGGGCACAGAAACATTTATTCCAAAGGGCACTTGCACCCCTATGTTTATAGCAGCACTATTTACAATAGCTAAGCTTTGGAAACAACCCAAATGCCCAAAAATAGATGACTGGATCAAGAAGTTGTGGTGCATATACACAATGGAATATTACTCAGCAATCAAAAAAGATAAACTCATGCCATTTGCAGCAACATGGTGGAGCTGGAAGGGATCATGCTCAGGGAAATAAGGCAGAAAGAAAAAGAAAAATACCGGATGGTCTCACTCATAGCAGGAATTTAGAAAAGCTAAATAAGGGACCAGGAAAAAGACTAACTATAATAAAGAAAAAATCAAAATCAACAAGTAACTATAAACCAGAGACACACTACGGGGATGGGGGAAGGAGAGGAGTGATTAGGGACAAAATAAGGGGAGCGGAACTATATGGAGAATATAACAAAAATGAAAATGCATACATTTTGCAAAAATGAAAAATGATGTAAGAATTTTATAAAAAAATATATTAAGAAAAAAAAGAAAGTGATGTTGGCAATTGGACAGAGAAGTCTGGGGCACAGGTGAAATGTCTGAGGTAAGAAATAGATCTGGGAGATGATGTGTTGTAAATGATATTTAAGGTCTTGAGCATGTAAGGGTCACCCAGAAAGTGATGACTAAGCAAGAGAAAGGAGCAGAATTGAACCCCAGATTCCACAGTAATGAGCAATCAGAGCAGACACACCCCAGAGCCAATTGCACAGTCTGACCCCACATGGAGAAGACATGAGACCAAGGAGCTCCCACTTCAGTGAGCACAGGAGTTGCCTGAACACTCATGAAGACTTCTGAGTCTTCATGAGCCACCAGGACAGGGCGGGGGGGCTGAGGTGGGCAGAGTTGGGGGTGCTGGAGTGCGGCGTCTTGGGGTGAGAAGCTCTGTGAGGAGTCAGAGAAGCACAGGGCTCAGGGAAGAGGAGACTCCGGAGCCTGCCCTGGGTGTGAGGTTTCCAGGTTTTCTCCCCAGGACTTCTGTCTCCAGTCCCTGGACAGCGATACCTGGGAGAACTGGGAAGTTTATCATTTTTACTTTTACAAACCCGTAACTTTGTTGAGGGCTATTTTTTTAATGTTATTTTAATTTTAAACAACATTTCTAAAAATTCTGTTAGGTTTACCGTAAAGTGGCAAAGCTAGTACAGTTCCTATACAACCCATATCATTTCCAAATTGTTAACATCGCATGTGACCACAGTGCATTTGAGCAGCTAAGGAAGCAATAATGATGCACTTTCACCAAACTCTGCACTGTATTTGGATTTCATTAATTTTCCTGATATTCTTTTCATGCTCCGACAGCCCACCCAGGACACCACATGAAGTTCCAACCACGTGTCCTAAGTGCCTCTGGCTGACAGTTTCTCAAACTTTCCTCTGGTGATGACACCTGTGAGCAGAGCTGCTCAGACACAATGGCCTCCATTTGAGGCCGTTCTCCAGCAGCACATCAGGTGCACACACATGCACTTTCATTTTTCCTTTCTGTAGTTACTGTTGTCTTTGGAAGGAAGTCACTATGGACACAGCTCTCACTCAGTGAGGGTTCTGCTATAAACATTTACTTCCATGCAGGGTTTTTGGTTTTGTTTGTTTTGCAAATACAAGTTCAGATTAGTTGGGTAAACAGCAGGAACACTGCTCCCTGGACTGTATGGTCAGTCTGTGTTTGACTTAAAAGAAACTGTCAAATCCTCCCTCGTGACTGGGTTATCATATCCCGCCAGCAGAGACAAGGGGTGTAGGGTAAGGAAAAATATCAGGCTTTTCTGCCCTCCCGCCATCAGGATAGATGAGGGAACTCTGTGATCCTGAATGCATGCCTGATGGCGGGCACCTGGAGTGGGTACACCTGGGTTAAGACTGTGCTTTTTAAGGGCAGCATCATGGGGACGCCAGAAGAAGCCGAAGCAGAAGCCGAAAGAGAAGCTGAGAAGCAGCAGAACGAAGGCCAGAGAGCCCAGATAGAGTGAAGACTTGCTGGGGGCTGGGAGGCTTGCCAGCCTCCCATATGCCTGGTGAACCCCAATAAAAGACCTGCAAAAAACCACTGAGGACTCTGACTGCTCCTTTACCCGGTCTGCATGGGATCAGAAAACCTGCACTGGGTCCGTTCCTGTCCCTTACAAGGTGTCACTTCATTTATAACATAAATTCTAGATACAAGTCCTTTATAAGATACATGATTTGATTTGCAATCATTTCTCCCGCTCTGTGTCTTACACTCTTGTACTTATATGGTAATATATGCTAGTGACTAGATATAGGCATAGGTATATTTTTCTGGAAAGAGAAATGATAAATTGTTAACTGGTTTTGAGCAGGTGATCTGGGTCAGTGGAGGGCTATGGTGGGAAGGGGGTATTATTTATTTAGCTACATAAATTCTTGAGTTTAAAATTTTCTTCTGTGCTCATGAAATACTTTGAAAATTAAATCCTACTGCAATCCCTTCAACTGTATAACACTTCACAGATTCTATCCTAATCACTTGCTAAGCCCAGGGTGGCATGTCTGTCACATGAAGAACGTGCTCATTATCATCTCTCACAGCCCTTGACTGCATGTTGGGGTCACTCTTGGCAGTGTCCATGCTGTGGATTTTAGAGAAATGTACAAATATGTAGACACCATATTGTGTCCTACCTAGTAGACTTACTGTCCTAGATGTCTTCTGTGCTCCAAGAAGACAGAAGCAAAGAGACACCAGTGGAGACACATCAAACTGCAAGCTCCTAACCAGTGAAGGATATTGTCATTAATGTAAAGACACCCTATGGGGGGGAGGGGAAGAAATAATTTGCACATCATATATACAAGATGTAACTCAACACCCAGAAAACAACCCA
>NW_023602073.1:41681314-41697314 GCF_014898055.3 Talpa occidentalis | reverse complement strand
GCGGCTCAAGGAGCTAAGACATAGCAGTATGAAGCTCTCCGCAGCCACTACGGCGTGAGTTTGATCCCCAGCCAGGGAGCTGCCCATATGGCACGTCAGACCTCCCCTGTCTCGCCCGCTCCTCCCCTCAGCAGTGCATTTCAGTACATCTGCCTGTTCAGCTCCCCACCCTATCTCTGGTGAGTCCTCTCACCTCCACATTTCTCGCCTGCACCCCTGTTCTTGTATGCATAAATAAATCTTTATAAAAAAATAAATTTATCTTAAAAAATAACATTTAAAGAATACTGTTAGATTTATAAAAAAGTTGCAAAGGCAGTACAGGTCTTGTTTATCCCACACCATTTCCATTTTGTTAACATCCTACATGAATACTTTTATTTTTTTACAACTAATGCAGCTATGTTGACATAATTACTAAATGCCATCTTTGCTACTGTCCATTTTATGCTCCATAATCCCATCCAGTTCGCCTGGATGACAGTTTCTCAGATTTCCCTTGTTTTTATAACATTGACACTGGTGAGGAGTGATGTTTGGGAGAGGTGTTGGGGTCACAGATGAGGGTTCTTGGGTCACCTCTAAGAAAAGCGTCACCAGAGTCCTCCTTTCAGTAGCGTGTGGGCACACACACACACACAGAAAGAAGAAGATGCTTGTGCAGACACCAGCAGGCAGGAGGAGCTGCCCTGGAGAGGGCTGGTGTGTGAGGAGAAGCCTGCAGGCCCCAGGCAATAGACAATGAGTGTGCAATAGCAAAAGAGAAGAGAAAGAATATAGTTAGAATAGTTCCCAAGTGAAGCACCCAAAGTTACCTGTCCCCCCATGGGTAAGGCCCAGCCAAACAGGCTTGCCCAAAGCAGGCCCACTGAGGCCCGGAGGCCTGCCACAAGGCTAAGGCACCTACTGTAGAGACCCATGGGAAAGGCGCAGGAGGGGCCAGGCAAGTCTGGAAGGAAAAGAGCAAAGTCAAAATCCACAACAAGATAACAGCGGCCATTGTCAGCCTCCCCTTGAGTCTCTCATGCATGTCTTTGTCTCTTTCATGTGTCTCTTTCCATGTCCCCAACTCCCTGGCACAAGTCCAAGCCTGAGGAGCGAGAGTGGCTTCTTCTTGGAATGTCTCTCTGCTCCATGCGCCTCCTCCAGTCTCCTCTCCCCATCTTGCTCCACGTCTTCCTCCTCTTCCTTAGCTTCTCATGCCTGCTCAGCCCCACTGCCGCGGACCAGCACAGCAGTGAACGATGAGGCCGTCTCAGGATTGAGAGACTGTGCAGGGTGTTCAGGGATTCGGTGAATAAATGACATACAGACACACATCAAGAAGGTGGAAATCTGAGTGTAATTTTATTTAAGTTGTGGCCAGTTTTTGAGCAGGACTGAAAAAGCATTGGACCTGAAGAGGAGGAGGAGGTTTAGAAATACCTCATGGTTGGCTTGAGGTGTAAGGAGCTGGGCAGGACCCTCCTCCAGGCCCCGCCTACAATATGGTGGCACCTTCACCTTGACAGCTCCCTCCCCCAAGCCCCAATTTTTTTCTCCTTTGGAGTCACCATAGAAAACCCACTGGTCTCAGAGTCAAGGAGCACCATGGGCTGCGCCTACTTTCTCTCTAGACCAGAGCAGGAGGGAGCCCCACAGGGGGAGGAGGAGTGTGTGTCCTGCTGGCCTGGCCCAGGGGCAGGATTAGCCCAGGTCACCCCAGTTCCTGAGCTGAGCCTTTGTCCACAGTCCAGGAAGGGAGGGAGAGATGGAGCAGGGTCTCCCTCAGCTCCTGGAGGAAGGTGTAACGTTAGGTGGGTGAACTTAGGTTTCTTTCTCATTCTGGCCTCCCCCATCTCCCCAGGTACCCCTCCATGTGCAGCAGGGAGAGGATCTCAGATAAACCCAGGCTGGATCCCGCACCTCCCTCCCCACTATAGTGTTCAGGATGAATCCCCTTGTATTCATGGCTACACTGGAGGAGAGCACAGAAAGGTAAGTATTATTATTGTATTCGCAAGTGATTAGAAGGAAGATTTTTTACTGTAAATGCTCTTTTATTTTTGTTGTTGCTGTAATAATGCTGCACAATCAGAAAAAAAACCTGGGAGAGGGAGAAAGTGTGGAATTGAGTTTTCATGATGCAAACAAAAAAAAAAAAAAAAAAAAAAAAAAAAAGAAAAAAAGCCAAAAATGAAAATAAGACAAACATGGATTATTCAGTTTAACCCATGACACCCTGGAAGTTGCCAGATATCATGATCCCAGAGCAATTCATGTCTGTGGGGAGTGAGACTCAACAGCCCAGCCCAGGAAACACAGCGGGGATGCAGGGCTCTGACCAGCCCAGGGCCCCCCTGCTGTGGCAGCTGCAGTGGGGAAGGGTCTCCGAGCTGAGGAGTCTGGGAACTCAGTGTGGTCACATCCACTGGAAACATCCAGAGTGAGGTTGGGTCATCCTAGTGACAGCTGCCTCACTACCAGCCCAGGCCGTCCTACTATTGATAAGTCGAATTTAAAAAATTCCTCCCTGGAGGGAAAGTGTCAGGGAAAGGTGGTGGTGTCCATGCAGGCCCTTCCCTCACAGCCCAGCCCAAGGAGAGTCCCCGAGTGTCTCCTCAGGGGCCTCTGCTGCCTCCTCTAGTGAGCAGAGGACTCATGTCACGGGGGAGGGAGACCTGCCCTGCCATGTCTTCCCTCCTGGGGATCATGTGGGGAGTGAGCCCCCAGCACGTGTGCAGACAGCTCGGGACCCAGCACAGGGAGTGCTTGATCCTGAGGGCTCCTAGGGCCTTTGTGGGAAGGAACTTGAAATATAATTAGGTCTCCCCAGCTTCTCCTGGAGCTCCCAGAGGGACAGGGCTGTGCACACAAGGGGGAGCCGCATCCAGAGTGAGGTTCTGTGTCTTAATTGTCTCCCCAAGAGGACATTGCCTGCTCCCTAGAAGCTTCCTGGAGTGCTTGGATATCTAAATAACATTAAAATATTACGAAAATCGAAGCCTCCACCATCCGGGTGGCTAGCTCATCCCAAACCTGGCATTTATCCCAAAGACAGGCCTCCTAAGACATTCAGGCACCCGAGCTCAGAACGCCCCACCCACTGCCTTCTCAAAACAGCACCATGCCTTGAGAACAACTTATTGACAAGGTAAAGGAGGGCCAAGGCCTAGGGTAAGGCCAAACTTTATTCTTTGCTCCCTCTAAGGAGCCATGTGGAATGGGGGATGGTGAGAACCTGAGGTTTAAGGAAAACCCGGCGTTTGGGGATGACCTGAGAGTTTGACTTATAAGTTATGGTTTTCAGGAAAGAATATTGAACTTAAAAGGGTGTTCATAAGTTTGTGAAATCGCCACTGGGTGGTAAAAACATCCATCGTGATGTTGAAAAACGACGCCTCTGGTGTGTTTCAGTCCCTAAACTGATATTTGCAGGAAGTTTGCTTTTTCTTTCTTCTGGATTGTAGAATCAAGTGCCAGGTATCAACTTTCATTCCTTTTTTTTTTTTCCCAGTGGGAAATTTTCTTCAGTTCTCAAGTCAGGATTTAATAATATTTGAAGCTGCTGTCACCTGATGATTTTGGAACTGATTTTCCCAACCTTCTTCATTCCAGGACACATTTCAAAATCCTTCATACTTAGAATCTTCACCCTGAAGATTTCCTCTGTGAGGGCTGTGATAACCGACTCTTTGAAATAGAAAGTTGCGGGCCTCCCTGGTGGTGCAGCGGGCGGAGCACTGCGCTGTGAAGCTGTCAGCAGCCTCTGGAGTGTGGGTTCCATTCCCGGCCTCCCAGGGAGAAACCCACATGGCACGGCAGACCTCTCCTGCCTCTCCCGCTGCTCCCCTCAGCAGTGTCTTCTGTCTGTCAGCCTGTTCTGCTCCCCACTCTGTCTCTGGTGAATTCTTTCACCCTCCCAAGCCTCTGACCATACTCCAGTTCTTATATAAATAAATAAATCTTTCAAAAGAAATAGGAAGTTGCCTATATTTTCCAAAATTCAAATCCTAATTCATAAAAGGGTTCAATCACTTTCCCCACCTCTCAAAAACACTGTCTCAATTCCTTCCCACTGCACGGTCTGGTTAGGAACTGAACCAAACTATATTAAGGACAATTACAAATGAAAGACTTGAAACAGTGGGTCAGAGGGAGGGATAGTGGAGGAAAGAAAATTCTGAATAAACGGCTTCATTCCTCACAGGGCCCAAATCAGCCTTTGGAACAATAAGCCAATTTAATTCCTCTTGTTATCTCTCATAAGTGAGAATTTTGTGGCAATACCAAATGCCTGAGAGTTTAGGGCATTTTTTTTTCTTTTTCTCCAAGTGGGAGTTGGAGTTATGTGATTTCAGCAAGGTTGGAGGATGGTGTGTGAGGATAGCAAGAGGTTCCAGTGGAGCTCAGACTGAAGTCCAGCCCTTGCTATGCAACTAGTGGGCTCTGCTCATGCCTTGACACTTCTTTTGACAAGGTAAAACTTCTATTTACTTCTATAGGGAAGGGCTTGCTTTCTGGCTTCAGGAAAAAAGATTTTTATGTGTAGATGTCTAAAGTGAGAAATACCACCTTGTCTCATTATTTGTGCTCCCATTTTTACTGTGTTTCTCTAATTATATTATGTAAATATCACACATTCATTGTGAACAACTCAAACCATTTATAAAATATAAAACTTCTAAAATATAAAAATGTAATAAAAATTATCTCGTCATCTTACCATAATAATAAGCATTAATATTTTGGTGACATTTTTGCATGCACCTCTTTACATGTCTATGTGTTTTTACATAAACAGCATTTAGCATAAATGATAATTTTCCTGTGGATACCTTTCCACACCCATATCAGCAGCTTTATCCCCATTTCCATTTTCCCCAAGTAACACACATATCTTAGCCAGAAAAAAAAAATTGAGATTTTGCATGCGAATAGTTTATTTGGGTTCATTACCATGGGAACAGGAAGCATAAAGCAGGAAGTGGAAAAAAAGTTGATACCAGGGAGCTTTACTGACCTGGGTACTGCCATGGGCAACTGGGGTTCAATCTCCCTGACAAATAAGGTGCAACTGGACTAAGATGGTGGAAGGTTATACCTGCATGAAACTGGTTACTATGAAACAATAAACGATAGCAGTAAAAAGGTGAACTGACTGGATAGAAGACATGAGGCCTGAGAAATGTCCAATACAGTCTACTCCTTACACCACTAAGATCTTTTCACGCGCTCTGTGGAGTCCAGTCAGTCACAGGGTCTTTGATGTGGTGGCCAGTGACAAGCTCTACAAAAGACTCAGTTAATGGACCAAACCTCCACAGATGCACGTGGTCACAACACCATTATTAATGTGCTTTGTCTCTTTCCCACACAGCCATTCCAGATTCCCCTCTCCCTGGAGCATACCTACATTCTTCATCCCTGCAGAGTGGGAGGCTGAGTCCCTCACCCCCATCAGGACATGGTTGCTGCATGGCCTGTTTGTATTTCTACTTGGCCAGAAGCCCCAGTTCTCCAGAGTTTCTACACGTGCTCCTTTCTTACTCCATTGTGCAGCAGCAACCCTAGCTCCTCATAGTAATCAGGGTCAATTATTCTGAAAACGATCACAATAGAGTTCATTATGGTTCACTGGCTCAAGGAATATAAATGCTTAGGCAGTAGATATAACATCAAATCCAGCAGAACCTTGCTGGTACAAAATATGCCTCCCAACCTCCCACCTCACGTCCCTGGAGAGCCTCTAATCTAATAGGGTGAAGGTGTGGGGTGAGAAGTATAAATTCCTCCAGTGCATCATTAGGAGTAATGGTGAGAGTGGCCGATCCTTCTTCACCTCTTAGTTGCAGGATCCATGCTTTCTCAATATTGGAACACAGATTATATATTGGCATTTACTTCAATGTGTATAACACATGTTGAAAGCTGCCTTCCACCATCTCAGAGTGTTTTGCCCAAGATAAAATGTTAAAAGTTTTTAATGTCTCTCCTCCTTCAATTATGCTGTCAACTTCCAAGTGACATGCTGTGTGGTAGAATCAGTGATTCCTGCAGACATGCTGCCAATGTCATACTTATTTCACCATAAAACGTGCCCCTTATCAGAGGCAATGTTATATAGGCTCTATGCTGGTGAATCAGGCAATCTGTTGGCTCTTGAATGGAGATGCTGGCAGTCAGGGAAGGGAATCTTACATCCAGAATGGATATCAATTCTTGAGAACAAATCACTCTCCATAACAGGGTAAACTGAGTGAAGAAATCCACCTGTTACCATGTAGCTGTCTGGTCTACTTAAGTGATGTTATCACAGCAAGAGCTTGACTGTGATTTCTTTGACTGGAAATCTGGGCATTCGTGAGTGACAGTGACTGATGAATCACCCATGATGAGAAGAAACTCATGCTACTGGACTCAGGTATGATCAAATCGCCCTTGATCTCGATTTCTATGACATTCAGGGACAGTTGAATAAGCCCTGGGGTGACCAACGAGAGAGGCTGAGTGTTATCCACACAAAGGGGACATTCTCTGTGGTAGGTGCTCTCTGAGGTGAGAACTAACATGAGACACAAAGGTCTTAAACCCTGTGTCCACTCCCATGGACAAAAATGCCTCATTTCCTAACTTCCTTTGACGTTCATCTTCTCATCTTGCTCCTTCTCAGCACTGAATCATTCAGAAAGTCACAAACCACTGCCAGGAGTCTATTTTATAGCCGTAACGGAGGGAGGTCAACATTGCCACCATTCAAATTAAGTCATCAGGGCACTGCCTGCAGCTCTTGCCACTCCTCACTGTCTCATTGGGTGCTCCTGGGTGAGGCTATTTAATGAAATTGTAGCCCTGGATATCCCATTACATCTCTAATCTTAATATCTTCCTCCTAAAACATATGTTCTTATAAATGGATGTCCTAACATGGACTGATATAGACATTAATAATGATTTCTTGATTATACTTATGTAATGACCTATGGCTGATTTGATAGATATTGCTCATTTACAAAACCCTACTGTTTAACTAAAATTCAATATCCCCAATTTTTTTTTTCTTTCAGCATAGGGATAAGAGGATTCAGCAGAGACAGAGTGGGAAGCAGAACAGGTAGATTTACTGAAATACACTGCTAAGGGGAGCATCTGGTGAGACAGGAGAAGTCTGCTGAGCCCTAGGAGGGTCAGCTCCCTGGCCTGGGCTAGATTCAGGCCTCAGTGGTGGCAGCGCTGAGACTTCACCCCTAGGACACCAGGGAGGCCCAACAAACCAAATTTGCATTACACCTACCATGTGTACTACCTCTATTGTGTACTTGGGGAGATCCCAGGTCACCACTTATTTGGTTCCTTCTCTGTAAAACGCCCAGGTAGAATTCAGAACAGAGGCAGCAGACATGTGAAGGAATCAGGGCCTGAGGGGCCTGGGCAGTGAGTGGTTTGGCTAAAGGGTTTACACTAGTTGTAGATCTTCTGCATAGGCCATAGCAAGAAGGAGGCCAGCACTATGACAGAACTGGACGCAAAAGGAGTGAAAAAATTTGGGTGATACAAAACAAACTTTATTAGTATTTCTATAATGAACAAGAAACCCTGGAGGAAATAAAATGAAAAAAAACGTGAAATCAATTAGGAAACAAAGATTTTTGAATTACGAGAGGAGGGCCAGGTGTCAGTGGGTGGAGGGATAGTAGAAGTTAAACGAGGACATGTGGCTAGAGAGGTGGGTGAGGAGAGGTTTGGGGTCAGCGGTGCTTAGTCAGCACCAGAGGTGGGCAGGCAGGACAGGGGTCAGGGGATGGGACCCTGGAGGAATGGCATCAGGTGAGCACACTCTGCATATGTTGTTCCAGAGCAACAGGAGAGCCCAGCAGGCCTGCTGGGTCAGACAGACAATGCCCAGAGTACTGTAGCTGTTCCTGGGCACTCTGAGCTCACTAAACCCCTGAATAGTCAGCCTGAAACTTCCCAGATTCCAGCAGGATGTCCCCAGGCTGCTGAGCTAATACCAGCCCTGCTGGGGAAACCAGGCCAGGACCTGCAACCTGTGGGACAATCTGCTGGGCATAAGCACACACCACCTGTTTGTGGGGAGCCAGGCCCTAGCCAGGCCCCAGCAGGGCATGCTGGCAGTGGTGTGTTTACACCAGCCCCACCGCGGGAGACAGGTAGAGGCCAGGATGCTCCAGGAGCTGCCCAGTGTGGGCAGTTCACACCCCACCCCTTCTGGGGAAGCCAAGACTGGCGCAGGATCCCAAAGACTTCTTTGAGGATTCTGAGATAAGAGGAGTGCTGCAGGAGGAACCAGACAATGACCAGGATGCTGCACCCCATGAGGACAGTGCTGAGCTCACTCCACCCCTGCTGGGACAGCCAGGCCCTGGCCAGGAGAATGCAGCCTATGCAAGAGCGTCCTGAGCTCGAACCACACCTGTGGGAGGAAGCCACCTCTGGCCAACATCCTGCAGGTTCAAGTGAGGGTGCGAAGGCAGCAGCAGCCCTGCCTGGGGAACCAGCCCCTGCAGGGATCCTGCAGCACAAGCAGAGACAACCCCGGTGTCTGCTTCTCTCCAATCAGCAACTTGGCTGGGCTCTGGCCTGTCCCATGGGCTGCAGGGGAGCCCGGCTGTGCTCCTTGAGAAGCGGCTAGAGATGCAAGAGGACAGGCCAACAGCCACACGCCAGATTGCCACTTGCCTTTTCAAACAGACCACATGCTACAGCCCTGAGCAGAGACCACCCTAAAATAGGGGGCCCTTGGGATTCTGTTCCTCAAATGAGGCAGTTGCAGATGCCAGGTCAGACTGCTCGTGGTCCAAATCTAGCCCGTGTGGTCTCCTCCAAGGTCCACCTGACCCTACCCCGCCCAGCCGGGCCCATGCACCAGCCTGGGCCACTCACCCTCGGACGGCTCCTCCAGGGATTTCGTGCACTGCAGCCAGTTCCTTTGGACATGTGCCCCAATCTCAAAGTTGCAGGTGCACTTCAACCTGGGCTCTGTGCTGGGACAGATCCCACACTGGGCTGTGGGAGGACAGTCGGGGAATTGCACTCTCTGGATCTCTTCACCTTCCTGGACACAAAAGACCTCCTGGGAGTAAACAGACACACCTGCTGGGTAGCAACCAGCTGGGGCAAGAGGGAGCAGCCATGACGGTTTGGGTCCCACCACCAGCCAGGCTGGTTCTGGTGTAGACATGAGCAGACACCTGGGTGGGCCAGACCCTCCTTCCTGGAGCACGCACACACTCACTCTCACCGCACGCACACCCGCACTCACAGGGGGAAGGGAGGGGTGGGGGCATCAGAGCCCTGGCGTTGTCTGACCTGTCCCCAGGGCCCCCCTAGTTACCTCAGGGGCAGTGCTGGTGCTGGCCCGAGGCGTACGCACAGGCTCCTCATGCCTTTCGGCAGAGTGTGACACGAGTTTCGTGGACCTTTTTTGGGTCCACTGCGGGGAGACCTGGGCAAACAGCAAGAAAACGTGGGGCCGGGTCCAGGCCCACCAGGCAAGTGAGCTGGGTCAGGTTTGGTTCAGAACCAACTGCCTGGGGACCAGGGTTCCGAGGTCATGTGTGCCCTGTCATCTCGCGGAGGTGATGTCACTTCCTGGGTCCCCTTACCTGGACTTCCTGCTCAGACAGATGCCCCCCCGCTCCCCCCCCCCCGGCCTGCCACATGGCTACCTGGGCCACTTCCTGTTGGCCCTCCATACCAGGCTCATCTCACAACACTGACAGCAGCACAGCCTCCCAGAGACCTTGGATGGAGCCATGCAGCCAGGGACATCCTGGGGACCCAGGTCTCTGGCTGCTGACCTGGCTCATCCTCCCTGCCAGGGAGCAGGCCCTGCAGCATCGGCAACTCCAGGCTCCTGTCTCCCATGGGCCCAGAGGAGCTCCAGAGTGTGGAGCCTCTCCCTGGGGAGTGGGCCACTCCTCTCTGCTGCCCTTGGAGGGGAGGCTGGTGTCAGGCTCACAGCACTTGGAGGGTCCCACCCGGGGAAGGGCACCTGCACACGCCTCACCCAGGCCTGGCCAGCCCTGCTGGGGGCAGAGACATCTCCCACCCGGGTGCCTGTCCTCCCACCCAGTGTACCTGTCAGCCCTGCTCCTCTCTGGCCGTGCCCTACAGGGCCTTGCGGGCCCAGTCATGGTGCCAGGGCCACAGACAGTGCACACCTGCTGGCCACAGATTTCTCAGGGCCCCCTCCCTACTCACACACCTGCCCACCTGCCTGGAGGTTGTATTGACTTGGGAATGGGTTCTGACTGGGACAAGGCCACCCAAGGCAGGGGGTGTCCACTCCAACAGTGACTGATGCCAGCGAGGCCTCTTCTGTCTCCTTCCCTGTCCTCACTGGCTGACTCTCCCTTTCTCTTTCTGTATGTCCCTCTGATGTTCTCTCTCCCCCTCCTGGTCTGTCCTCATCTCACTCTCTGTGTGTGTCCCTGTCCCTCTTGGCCTCTCTGTCCCTGCCCCATTCCTCTGTGTCCCTGTCTCAGTCTCTCTCTGATCCCCAGTGTGCAGAGGACCAGAGGGAGGGAGGGAGGAGCACAGGGGACTGAGGTGATGGTGCACGGGTGCCTTGGAGAAGGAAACTCTATGGGGACTACACCTGAGGGGGTGGGGGAAAGCAAATAGTCTTAACAAGTGAAAAGTGAAGTTAAAAAATAAAAAAAAGAAGATTATAAAAAAAAATACAATCACGCCTGCAGAATCCTCATCCTGTCTTGGTTTCTGCAGCAGTGGGGGTGTGAACTGTCCACACTGGGCAGTTCCTCAAGCATCCTGGCCTATACCTGTCTCCCGCAGTGGGGCTGTTTTGATCCTGTCTCCTGGAGACAGCATAAAATTGGGTTTTGTTTTTTGGTACAACCAGTCACTCCTTGTCTTTCTCTTTGGTGAGTTCAATTCATTTCCATGAAGGGTGATGACATGATGACTTTCTACTGTGCTTTTGTCTTTAGTCAAATCCAGGCAAGAAATGTGTGGTAGGGCCTCCCCGGTGGCGCAGCGGTTGAGCGCTGGGTTGCAAGGCTGCCCGCAGCCTCTGCAGCATCGGTTCGATCTCTGGCTGCTCTCCAGCCACCGGAGGAGGGTCCCACATGGCGCACAGACCTCTCCAGCTGCCCGCTGCTCCCCTCAGCAGTGTACTTCATCAGTCTGCCTGTTCTGCAACCTGATCTGGCTCTGGTGAATTCTCTCACCCTCCTGCACTTCTCACTGTACCCAGTGCTTGTATAAATAAATAAATAAATATTTTTTTAAAAGTTGTATCTCAATAAATTTGCTTTAAAAACATAACAAATAGGGTCTACAAGTTGCCCTGTGTCTGTCCTCCACAGTGTCCTCATCAAGGGCTTGTGGGGCAGGGAACTGCCTGAGCCCATGAGGAGCTGAGCACAGACGGTTTCACTGGACAGAAGCTGTCAAGGCGCCTCCTCTGCGTGGTCCTGAGTCACGCGATGAGATGCTGACATCACGCTGCTTCTGTGATGGGAGAGACTTTAGGGGCCTTGAGTGGGAGGCAGCTTATTTTTCATGTGGGCAGAATGGAAATAATGAGTGTCCAGAAGGTCTACTGTGTTGGTTTTCAATTCTCCACCAGTTCTGGGATACACAGGAGGGGAGACAGTCCCCCCGTGAGTGTGTCTGACTCGCTGGCTCTTCCTCGTGAGGAGAATGAAGCAGAAGGGACGCGCCACGTCACAGAGTCAGGCTCACAGGGGCTGAGACTTCCCGCCCGGGCTC
The DNA here is from genome assembly GCF_014898055.3 of Talpa occidentalis. Taxonomy (NCBI): domain Eukaryota; kingdom Metazoa; phylum Chordata; class Mammalia; order Eulipotyphla; family Talpidae; genus Talpa; species Talpa occidentalis. Next base: position 41,685,578 of record NW_023602073.1, on the reverse strand, counting down.
CCCCTCTCTGGGGTGACTCCCTGCACACGGTGGACCCTCAGCTAAGGGGACGCCCACAGGACAAGGACCTGAGGGTTTTCTCCAGGAGCCACATGCAGGAGCTCTGAGGCAGGTCCTTCCACGCTGATCACGGCCATTCAGAGTCGCCAACATCTCGTCCCCATCGCAGCCTCGTGGGACCCAGAGCTGGAGCCTCTGAGTGAGGCCCCTCCTGCCGCCTCCCCCTCAGAGACTGTGGAGACGCCAGATCTTTGTTTTAGGTGCAAAGGAGGAAGAGATTTGGTACAAACCAGTAAAATATTCAGGCGATAAAGGGATCAGTGGCTGTTTTCTCACAAGAAACAGTGGAGGCCAGAGTAGCTCACGTGACGGTCAAGGTCCTGATTGCAATGAGCTGTCAGACAAGGAATCCAAGTCCGCTGAAGTGTCCTTCAAAATATGTGATTTTTAAAAATCAGTTCTAACGTTTTCAGATTCCCATTTAGTTTTACTCTTTTGTTTTCTTTATACTATCCCCAGAGCGGTGTCTGCAGGGTCACGGCACAGAGGGGCTGTCAGCAGCCTGGAGCTGTGAGCAGGGCTGACTCTAACCTGCTAGCAGGGAGTGGGGCCCTGGAGCCCCAGAATCATTCCCCACAGATGGCCCTCCAGGGCAGCACAGGCCTTTCTCCTCTTGATTCCCTGAATCACCTCCTCTTCATTGCAGGAATCTCCCTGCCACCCCAGCATTGGGGAGTTGGGGAGGATGTTGAGGCTCAGGAAATGGGGGCGTCCTCCTAACCATCTGTCCTCTCCTCCTCTCTCTCCTTCATCAGCCTGAGTGTGCGTGTTTGAGTCACACCAGCCCTGCACGGACAGGAAAGGCCCAGAACCTAAGTGATTCCCTGGTCAGTTACAGCTCCAGCCCCTCTGCAGTCCCACCAGGGGAGACAGAGACTCTCCCAGCCCCAGCCAGAGCCGCGTCTCCCACACAGACCTTCCCCTCACAGTGTCCCCGATGCTGCCCCTTCCTGGCCCCACCCTTCCTGGTGCCCCCACCACTCCTTTTGGGCCCCATCCCCTAGTCCCCATTTTCATCCTCTGCTCCATTTCCAGGAGCCTCCCTGTCTTCCTAGTCATGCCCTGGGGGCTCTCCTCAACCTCCCCTCATTCAGGGATGGAGAATTTTTAAAAGATGTATATTTGTTTATTTATTTCCTTACAGCGTGGGTCATCTTTCTATAGTTATTGTTCCTCTTAGGTGCGGCCCTTCCACCAATGATCCACCACACACCACCACCAGCTCCCCGGGTCTCTCCCCGGCTCTGATCACTCCTGCTCCCCCCTGCTGCAAGACGTGGATGGTGGTTGGCCCCGGGTCTTGGTGTTTTCCTGGAACCTTGTCCTTTTCTTGGGCGAGGCCCTGGGCTCCTGGGTAGAATTGAATGTTAATTCCCTGGAAGCAGAAGCAGAAACAAAGTACAGAGACTCTGGAGTCCACGGATCCATCCGAGACTGAAGGAACCTCTATATTTGGGGATCAGCCCATAGTCTGGGAATCAGCTGTAATGACCTGGAAACCTGCTTTTGTCCTTTGTCCACAGGACTAAGAAAATTTGGGGACTTCTGACCTGACACTGGACTTGGGCGCCCCCTTGTGAGCAGATCCCTGTCCTGCCGCTGGGGGCCCAGGGAGCCTGGGGAGGGCCTGGCTGAGCAGGAGAAAGGGCGGCTCTGGGCTCCTGTGCTCAGCCCTGTGGCCACACGGGGGCGCTGCCGCGCTGCTCCGGATTTGGTGGCGCCGCCAGGACGGGGCGGGGGCTGAGGTGGGCACAGCTGGGGATGCTGGAGGGTGGCGACCTGGGGGTGAGATGCTCTGTGAGGAGTCAGAGCAGCAGGGCTCAGAGGAGAGGAGACTCCGGAGCCTGCCCTGTGTGTGAGGTTTCCATCTTTTCTCCCAGAACCCCTCTCTCCAGTCCCTGGACGGTGATACCTGGGAAAACTGGAAAAGAAAAAAATTTTTCTTTATATAACCTATTAAATATTGAGAGTATTTTAAAAAATAACATTTAAAGAATACTGTTCGATTTACAGAAAAGTTGCAAAGGCAGTACACGTCTTGTTTATCCCACACCATTTCCCTTTTGTTAACATCCTACATGAGTACAGATTTTTTTTTTTTAACACTAATGCAGCAATGTTGACATAATAACTAAACGCCATACTTTAATTCGTTTTTGCTAATGTCCATTTTATGCCCAATAATCCCATCCAGTTTGCCTGGATGACAGTTTCTCAGACTTTCCTTGTTTCCTTGGGAGAGGTGTTGGGGTCACAGATGGGGGTTCTTGGGTCACCTCTAAGAAAAACTTCACCAGAGTCCTCCTTTCAGTGGGGTGAGGGCACACACACACACGCACACATATGAAAAGAAAGAAGTCCATGCTTGCACAGACACAAATTGGCAGGAGGACCTGATCCTGGAGGGGGGGGTGTGTTGGGGAAGCCTGTTAGTGGAGGCTCATTAGAACTCTGTTGGTGTGTGTGGTGTGGAATTACACATTTTAATAGGTGTGAAGCTGTACTCCAAAAATTTATACAGTGTTATAAACTAGTGTAACACACGCATATATATATTAATTATTGCTTTTGGGTGTTTTGCTTACATTACTGCTAAAAGCCATGATCCATTACGGAGGTCTTACTAAGTGGGCCTCTTAGTTGAATCATAGTCTCTGGTATACTATCAGCTTTCCAATCCTCAGATATGGAGGAAATTTCTAATTCCATTTATACCACATCTAGGTCATGGGTAAGAAAATGTTTGCTCCTCAGTTGATCTATGTAGCCAACATCTGCATCAGTAATATAGAAAATCCTTGAATTTCCTCAAATTATGTCCTGGAAAATGTTCCTCAAATTATGTCCCCTGCAGTTATTTCATTGTTTTCCTTTCCTTTCCAGTCTGATTTGGCTAATTTTAATGCCATTCCAATAGGGAACAGTGGTAGAGAAAGAAATAGATGAGATAGTAATACATCACTCCTTAATTCTTGTAGCCCTAGGAAAATCAAGTGTTCTCTATGGTGGTGAAAAGAGGAGATTATTTCCTGATGCAGGAGCACTCACAATGTAATGGAAATGCAGGGTTGTATTGCCATGGTTTGATCCATAGCACATTTTGGAATAGTGCCCAAGTCCTGTTTCATAAGCCTAAATAACTAACCTGGACCCGGGTTCCAAGGAGGACCATGAATTTGTGGCTCATGCGTGCACACTCCTCTGCCCCACGGGGGGCATATTGTGGCAACACCCTTGTAGAGACTTTGTTTCCTGTGGTTTCCTGAGGGGAGGTTCCCCGAACTGTGTTTGCATGGAATAGCTGTGAGCCATCTACAAACTTCCATAATGGAGTTTCCCTTCATGTATTTAAGCTGTATTCTGTTGTATAGTGATTTGTGGACCAGACAATGTAGCAGAAGTACACTGAAGCAAGTTGATTAAGAGTTGATAAATGAATGTAATGTAACAGAATTAGCTGACTGCTTTATTCTCAAAATGTTTATACTTCAGTTAGTTTATGCTTTAGTTGGAATTACCATGTTAATCCCTTCATCATATTGCTCTGTACTATTCTCAAATAGTTTCTCATTAAAGTCTTTTCTCCTTGATCTGCTTTGCAGACTTTCCAAACAAAGACTGCCACCTTTTTCCAATGTATGTTTTTCAAGCATCACAGAACTGGGGTGTAGACCAGAGGTGCAGTGGTTGAAAGGATTCACCAGAGAGAGTGGGGAGCAGAACAGGCAGATGTACTGAAATACACTGCTCCAGGGAGCAGCAGGCATGACAGGAGAAGGCTGCTGTACCCTATGTGGCTTAGCTCCCTCGTGGGGAATTGAACTCAGGCCACAGCAGTGATAGAGCTGAGACTTACTCTCAAAGCCAACAGCGTGGCCCCTTTCCCAATAATTTCTCACTGCACCATTGGCCATATAGAATTTAATATAAAATGAATGTGTCTTTACTGATCAATGAATCATGTCACAGGCAAGTTTTAGATTTAAATTAATTGGTATGCATGTGTAAGGACTATATACTACATGGTTACTATGAATAGTTTTTTCTGAAATTGAAAAGACTCTTTTTGGTAAATGTCAAAGTAAAAACTAATATGAAAATATTTAACCTTTCGTTCTTATTATAACAAAATGGAAAATAACAAATGACAGGGTTTCACATGGTAGCCCTGAAGGATAATGCTTTTCAGATCCCTTTTATCCAT
>NW_023602073.1:41661899-41681214 GCF_014898055.3 Talpa occidentalis | reverse complement strand
CCTTAGGTTAGTTGCTTATTTTTTTTTTTTAAGATCTATTTATTTATGCATACAAGAGCTGGGGTACAGGCCAGAGGTGTGGGGGGTGAGAGGTTTCACCAGAAACAGAGTGGGGAGCAGAACAGGCAGACTGACTGAAATACACTGCTGAGGGGAGCAGCGGGCGAGTCAGGAGAGGTCTACTGCGCCATGTGGGTTGCTCCCTGGCTGGGGATGGAACTCGTCCTGCAGTGGCTGCGGATAGCTTCATAGGTTGCATCTTAACCCCTTGTGCCACCAGGAAGGCCCATTTGCTCATTTTGGATAACTATGTAGAATCTGAAAAGGACAGGAGATTCCACAATGGACTTGATCTCCATATCTTTACCCTTGAACCTTTGCTCTGGACACTGCCTACAGCAGCTTGATACCTGCTTGGATCTTATGCTTTGTAATTTGGGCTTTGGCACCTAAGGATCTTGGTTTCCATAGCTGTGTCAACAGCTATGCTAATCTCTTCTACCCCCAATTCCTGTGTGAGCCAGGTTGCTGGTCTTGTGGGGCCGCCTTTGCAGTTTTGCTATTCCTGTCCTCCATCAGGTGAATACCATGTGAACAGTCTTGTTCTGGAAAGAACAGACTTATTTTGCTGTAATCTTGCTGAGTGATCATGGGCAAGTCACTGAACCCCACATTTTCCTCCACTGTTCAACAGAGAGGTAGAGTGGCATGATCTCCAATATCCGCATAATGTTAAGATCCTATTATTTTACTAACAGCAACCTTATGCTTTCACATTGTGGTGGACATGGTGATGGGCCTCCCAGATGGTCCTTCTGTAACAGGGAGCTTCCCAGGAAAAGGGGAAGTGCCAGATTCCCTGCCCCACCCAAGGGAGGTTATAGCTGATCAGGGAAGAGAAGAAGCTGAAGAGGAGACTGGAGAAGGAAGGAAGCAGGATGGAGAGCCAGAAGGAGACCTAGAGGAGGCACATGGAGTGAAGAGACATGTGAAGAAGCTGTGCTTGATGTTTGGTCCTAGACGGACTGAAACAGATGTGGGTGAGAGACCAATGGCAGCATTGATCTTGATTTTGATTTTGCACTTTTCCTCCAGACTTGTCTGGCTGTTTCTGACCCTTTTCTATGGGTCCCCACCAGAAGGTGCTTTAGACTTGTGGCAGACTTTTGGGCCTCAGTGGCCCTGCTTTGGTTCAACCCAGTTTGGCTGGGCATTCACCCATGAGGGCATGGGTAACTTTAGGTGCTTGATTTGGAAACTATATACTTTGTCTTTTCTGTACTGCACACTAATTGTATTAAAGTTACTTTCCATTAAAGGTCTTGTATGTTTTGTCTTGGTGTGGCAGACGGCAGAACGTATTTAGAATGGGCAGGTTTGGGGGTTCTGGGGTGTCCCTCTCTTGCCCTGTAACACTTAAGTGAAGACCTTATTGTCCAGAGTTGGAAAGTGTCACCAGGAAAAATTGCCTCAAATTGCATAAAGCTATATACCAGAGTCAATGATGCTCCTCAGTTCCTCCTGAATAAGCAGCCTTCCTGCTAAGCCCCTTCATGGAGTCAGCTTCCGAGAAAGCCCAGCCTGTCAAGGTCACTCCATAGAGTTGTACAGTTTGAGCCTCTGACTGCACGTCCCCCCAGCCTTCCTCCCTCATTGTAGAGGAAATGATGTCTCAGATAATGACTTGCCAAGTTCATTCTATAAGCAGGGCTGGGACTAAGTCTTCAGTTTCCCACATCTCAACCAAATCCTCCTATCATTACTCACTGATTTCCTCAACTTAAACCACTTTTCTTTGCATATGGAGAGAGAGAGATGTGTAGACAGAGAGATAAATAGAGTCATCCATCCATCTCCTCTGCGAGGAAGAATAATAAGCAAATGCATGCATTCATGAGTTCATTGCCTCTACTTTATATAAATAAACCATTGGCTTTTGTTTGAGGGAATTTTTTTATGTCCTTGAGAAGCCATATCACATAAAGACAATAAGCTGTGGCTCAGGAACCAGGAAAGGCTTCTTATTCTCAGATTCTCATTCTTGTGCTGCAAATATGCTGCATTTGAGAGTAGGATTTTTTCAGAATCCAAGACTGATGGCTGGGTGATAAGAGTGGGGAAGGGGTAATCATGTTATGAAATGATGGTTCCACAAAGATTGATGTCATTGGGGAAAGCAGTGTGAAGGAGAAATAGGAATTTCTGTATACACACACATATTTGTATATATTTATATACATATATTTATATATACACATTTATATTTTATATATGTATTTTTAGCAATATCTTGTGGTCAAAATTATTTCATAAACATTTGATAATAATAATAACTCTCAATGGTTTCAGTTATTCTCACAAAGAGTGGATGACTTGAGGGGTGGGAGAGGGATGGGCAAGATACAGAGCATACTCACAGCACCTCGTTGCCAAGCTAGTGTATTTTGAGTGCCACTCAGTGAGGTAGAGGTGATGAAACTTGTTGCACCAGGCATGTGTTTTTGAGAAACATGCTCTCTATGAAAAAGCTAAGGGACGGACATTCTTTAACCAAAGCACTGAACACTGTCTGCTACAACACCTGTTTTCTTGTTTGGGTTATATCACCCCAGGTGATTTAAGTCAGACCAGCTCCTTCATTTCATAGGTGAACAAAAACAGAAACCCTGAGAAGAAAACAGCTTTTGCAGGTCGGCCAAAGAGTGACTGATTTAACAAAAGCAAACAATTCCAAATTGGAAATACATACCTGGTCCGTGGTCTGGAGAGCACCCTCTTCTGTTTCAAGAGCCCAGGGTGCATGGGTGGGGAGGAGAGCAAAAGCCAGCTGCCGCTAGGCTCCCCGCCATGTGCACTGGCATCGGGACTGCCCCATGCAGGCTGCAGGCTCCAGCCAAGAGTTGCCTGCAGCATGGTCAGCAGGTTGTCCAAGGACGGTCATGGAAGTCACGTCCTAAGAAAGGAGCCAGAAAGCAAGAATTAAGCATTTCCAGTTTTATAACTAAATAGCATTCCAAGGTACTATCAACTATAAATCAAATGTGATGTTAAAAAGGAAAAGAAACGAATCACCTAAATGGAAATAACTGTCTCCGATCAAAATATCTTGCAATTAAATATCCATTTCTTCTCTAAATTCTAATTTTCTCTTAGGAGAAGTCAATGTTTTTGCAGTGACAGTCCAAAGTCATGAGGAGAACAGTGTGAGGTTTTATCCCTGGCACTGAACATTTTAAAGGTATATGTTTTTAATAACGCTTTAAACTGAAATATATCTTATTTATAATCAAGTGCATGAAAATTGGTTTTTACTTTTTATAAACCTGATAACCACTGCCCCGCTGACCAAGACCAAGAGGACATTTCCTGCTCCCTAGAAGCTTCCTGGAGTGCTTGGATATCTAAATAACATTAAAATATTACGAAAATGGAAACCTCCACCATCCGGGTGGCTAGCTCATCCCAAACCTGGCATTATCCTGAAGACAGGCCTCCTAAGACATTCAGGCACCCGAGCTCAGAACGCCCCACCCACTGCCTTCTCAAAACAGGACCATGCCTTGAGAACATCTTATTGACAAGGTAAAGGAAGGCTAAGGCCTAGGGTAAGGCAAAACTTTATTCTTTGCTCCCTCTAAGGAGCCATGTGGAATGGGGGATTGCCGCAGACCAGCTTTCAGCAAAATGTCAGGTCTGAAGTCCTTGAAAGGAAAAGACAGTCTAGGTGCAGCGAAAAGGACTGAGGGGAAGGGGATGAGGCAGTGAGGAGACACTGACACTGGATGAGGTGCAAGTATCTTCTGCCGAGAGACTCAGCAGGTTCTTTATACTTTTTTAGCAAGCCCTGAGATGACAATATCATGTGCATAGAAACAAAGCAGAAACAATCAGTGCATCCTTTTTTCCATAGACTTTTGGCCACTACGTGCTCTCAGTAAGAAGGCAACCTTCAAGGTTAATAAAAAACTAAGCCTTACACTAAAACTCATTGTTTCAGTTAAACAATAACCTAAGACAGTGGATAGCCGCCAGGACACCCCTATCAGCTAAAGCCTAAGCAAGAAAAGACTTTTCTTATTCGCATGGCCTTCAGCCAGGGGACACGCTGCTACTCAACTATCAGAACTTTTTCTACCTAAAACTCCTTAACTCAAATAGCTTCATTAAAAAACTTTCCCAAGAAGCTTCAAGAGAAGGCAAAAGAAGGACCTACTATAATTGTTGTGCTGGATTGCTTGTCAGGCATGAGCAATAAATTGTCTCCCATTGTCAAGTGGGCCAAATTGTTTAATAACTAATTTCTAAACAGATAATTTTCCGTGCTGTTCACTTACAATATGCTGATACGTGTAATTTATTGCCTAATATACTTTCTGATAAATTTTTCTCTTTTTTGTGACCAAGAACAACAAGCAAAGGGTTGTTAAATCTTCAGCCCCACGGTGTGAGGCCCTTTTTCTTAGCTGCTTGCTAGTACCTTATCTGACTGGGCCAAAAAGGCCCCCTGCAGCCGGGGACGGTGAGAACCTGAGGTTTAAGGAAAACCCGGCGTTTGGGGATGACCTGATAGTTTGTCTTATAAGTTATGGTTTTCAATAAAGAATATTGAACTTAAAAGAGTGTTCATCAGTTTGTTTAATCGCCACTGGGTGGTAGAAACATCCATCTTGAAGTTGAAAAACGATGCTTCTGGTGTGTTTAAGTCCCTAAACTGATGTTTGCAGGAAGTTTGCCTTTTCTTTCTTCTGGATTGTAGAATCAAGTGCCAGGTATCAACTTCCATTCCATTTTTTTTCCCCAGTGGGAAATTTTCTTCAATTCTCAAGTCAGGATTTACTAATATTTGAAGCTGCTGTCACCTGATGATTTTGGAACGGATTTCCCCAACCTTCTTCATTCCAGTACACATTTCAAAATTCTTCATACTTAGAATCTTCACCCTGTAGATTTCTTCTGTGAGGGGTGTGAAATAGAAAGTTGCGGGCCTCCCTGGTGGTGCAGCGGGTGGAGCACTGCACTGTGAAGCTGTCCGCAGCCTCTGCAGTGTGGGTTCGATTCCTGGCCGCCCAGGGAGAAACCCACATGGCACGGCAGACCTCTCCTGCCTCTCCCGCTGCTGCCCTCAGCAGTGTCTTCTGTCTGTCTGCCTGTTCTTCTCCCTGCTCTGTCTCTGGTGAATTCTTTCACCCTCTCATGCCTCTGACTACACTCCAGTTCTTATATAAATAAAAAAAAAATCTTTAAAAAGAAATAGAAAGTTGCCTATATTTTCCAAAATTCAAATCCTAGTTCATAAAACGGCTTCAATCACTTTCCCCACCTCTCAAAAACACTGTCCCAATTCCTTCCCAGTGCACGTTCTAGTTAGGAACTGAACCAAACTATATTAATAACAATTATAAATAAAAGACTTGAAACTGTGGATCAGAGGGAGGGATAGTGGAGGAAAGATAATTGTAAATAGATGCCATCATTCCTCATAGGGCCCAAATCAGCCTTTGGAACAAATAAGCCAATTTAATTCCTCTTGTTATCTCTCATAAGTAAGAATTTTGAGGAAATACCAAATGCCTAAGAGTTTAGGACATTTTTTTTCTTTTTCTCCAAGTGGGAGTTGGAGTTATGTGATTTCAGCAAGGTTGGAGGATGGTGTGTGAGGATAGCAAGAGGTTCCAGTGGAGCTCAGACTGAAGTCCAGCCCTTGCTATGCAACTAGTGGGCTCTGCTCATGCCTTGACACTTGTTTTGACAAGGTAAAACTTCTATTTACTTCTATAGAGATGGGTTTGCTTTCTGGCTTCAGGAAAAAAAGATTTTTATGTGTAGATGTCTAAAGCGAGAAATACCACCTTGGCCCAATATCTATTTATTGTCTCATTATTTGTACTCCCATTTTTACTACGTTTCTCTAATTATATAATGTAAATATCACACATTCATTGTGAACAACTCAAACCATTTATAAAATATGAAACTTTTGAAATATAAAAATATAATAAAAATTATCTTGTCATCTTACCATAATAATAAGCATTAATATTTTCGTGACATTTTTGCATGCATCTCTTTACATATCTATGTGTTTTTACATAAACAGCATTTAGCATAAATGATAATTTTCCTGGGATACCTTTCCACACCCATGTCAGCAGATTTATCCCCATCTCCATTTTCCCCAAGTAACACACGTATCTTAGCCAGAAAAAAACTTGAGGTTTTGCATGCAAATAGTTTATTTGGGTTCATTACCACGGGAACAGGAAACATAAAGCAGGGAGTGGAAGAAAAGTTGATACCAGGGTGCTTTACTGACCTGGGTACTGCCATGGGCAACTGGGGTTCAATCTCCCTGGGGCCCTCGAAGGAGCTAATTCTGTGGAATACAGAAAATTATCCACCGATGGAAGGAAAGATGGAGGGACCATAGATCGAGGGTCGCCACATGGGCTATTAATTCCCTCTCCTAGGTTGTACATGAGTGAGCAGGTGCCAGACCGGTTCAGCAGTCATCTCACAGAATGGCTTCAGAAAGGACCTGAGGCAGAAAGTGACACATAAGGTGCAACTGGACTAAGGTGGTGGAAGGTTATACCTGCATGAAACTGCTCACTATGAAACAATAAAATATAGCAGTAAAAAGGTGAACTGGAGGAGGGGGCGGAGCAACATGGCAGCGAGGAGACGCTGCGAGTAAGATCTCCCATTAAAAAAAGTTAATAGGGAGGAAAAGCGGCAGGTCCCAGTGAGAACTGGGACACGGAAGATAAACGGACGACTCCAGCAAACTGCCCAAAGAAGAAAGTTGCCATAAAAGAGGACCAGAAGGGAGGAAAGCGCAGAACCCTGCTCCCCTCCCCCGCCCACAGAGGCGGCACTCTCCGACGGCAGAGAGGAGGGAAACAACAAACCAAAACGGCCCACAAGAACAAAGGATGCAGCAAGCGGGACTGTGAGTGGAAAGGAACTATTGCAGCCACCACACCCCGTGAACGGGAGCTGTGGAGAACCCTGCAGGATCTGCCCCAGAGGTGAGCTCCAGGCGCCATTAAAGAGAGCCCCGCCCCCCAGGAGGAGGCCAGCACCAGCACACAGCCCTGGCCGCCCGGTAAGCTTGCGTGGAAAGCGGCGTGCTGGAAAAGCAGACGCGGATCGGGATTGCGCGGAAAAGCAGCGCTGATCGCGCTGAAAAGCAGTGCAGTTGAAAAGCAAACGCAGATCCGGATCGGATCGCAGCTGCCCAGGTCCCAGCGCCTGCGACCTAGGCTTGCGGGGAGACGCGCGGAGGCCCTCCCTGAGTGAGCATGAACCAGGCGCCCAGGCAGGGGAGCGGGATTCAAAAGGCGCCATTCCCGCGCCACTGATCTGGGCTACAGCCTGCGTCCTGGAACTGAGGGCTTTGGAACTGAGACCCGGGGCACGAAATTAGGGGCGTGGGTTCCCCACGACGGTGGGGCACAAGGCAGACACAGCACCCCAAAGCCGTTAAGGTGTACCCTACCATCCCCGCTCTGCTCCCTGTCCCACGGGGTGGAAAATCAGCTCCCCAAGGGCTCTAGGAGAGATCTCTAGCGCCACCTAGCGACTTGAAGCCAGCAGAGACTCCTGAAGGAGCCAGTGGCCAGCTGGGGAGTTAGCCCACACCGGGCCCCTTCCAACCAGTAGTCTGAGCCCGCAGGGAGAGCGAGCACCCACAGCCGGGGCAGACCAGGCGCGCAGAAGAGTGTGCCTGAGACCGGACGCGCAGGGAATGTGTCCCACATCACCATTTTAGAACAGGGACATTTCTTCAGTAAAGACTACCTGCAGAAGGCTTCCTCAGGAGCCAGAGGTGAGCGGGGGATGTTCGCGCACGCCAGACCCCCTCTGGCCTGCAGTCCAAGCCCAGAGGGGGGGCAGGAACCCACCGCCGGGGCAGACCAAGCGCACAGGGGAGTGTGTCCTCACAGCGGCATTTTAGAACAGGGACCTTTCTCCAGTAAAGACTGCTTGAAACTGACAGATGACTCCTGGAGGAACCAGAGGGGAGCAGAGAAGCCCACCCAAGATGCCGGCCAGTCCCAACAACACAGTGTCCCAATGCATACGGCAAATTAGAAAACAGACAGTAGGGAGGAGAAGAACCACACGCAACCTAGCAACTCTCCAGAGAAAAAGCACACCACAAAAAGAAAACCAGCTCCCAGATTGCAACGACAATAACTTGGAAGAATTTCTGAGCCTTCCAGAAAGAGAATTTAAAATTGCCGTGATTAAAAAACTGACAGAAGTCATAAAGGAAAACAATGATAAGGGAAAAATAATCAACGATCAGAAGAATGCAATTGAGTCCCTAGAGAGGGAAAACAATGGTCAGAAGAAAGAAATTGAGTCCCTAAAGAGGGAAGTAAAAGAAATGCAGGAGATCAAAGAATTAATGGAAGAACTAAAGAATTCTGGGAAAAGCAATGAAAGCAGAATAGATGAAATGGAAGAACGAATAAGTAATCTTGAAGACACAGAAATAAAAAGAACCAAAACAGAAAAGGAAAGAGAAGTACGAAGGAAAAAGAATGAAGAAAGACTTCGGGAACTATCTGACTCCATGAGGAAAGGAAATATAAGAGTTATAGGAATACCAGAAGGAGAGGAGTGAGATGTAGGAACAGAGAAAATATTCAAAGAGATAATTGAAGAGAACTTCCCAAATGTGAAGAAGTTGCTGAAAATTGATATACAAAAAGCAAGAAGAACACCAAACTTCCACGACGAAAGGAAAAATACAGCAAGACACATAATAGTAAAGCTCCCAAGAATCCAGGACAAGGAAAAAATAATGAAGCTGGCAAGAGGGAAGAAGCAGATAACATTCAAAGGAAAGCCAATCAGGCTGACATCAGACTTCTCCGAAGAAACACTACGGCAAGGAGAGAGTGGAGGGACATAGTCAACAGACTCCAAGAAAACAGATGCCAACCAAGAATACTCTATCCCGCAAAGCTCTCCTTCCTCTTTGAAGGAAGAATATGGACCTTCCCAGACAAACAGAAACTCCAGAATTTCATTACAACTAAACCCCCACTCCAAAAAGAGTCCTAAAGGTCTCCAAGGAGTCCTAAAGCCAGAACCTCAGAGGAACGAATAACAATGAAAGAAGGCCAAAAAAAAAAAAAAGCTATTAAAAGAATAAATAATTAAAATCAAAGGAAAGACAATCACAATGGCAAATACAGATGCTAACATATCAATATTATCTCTAAATGTAAATGGACTAAACTCTTCAATAAAAAGACACAGAGTGGCAGCCTGGATTAAGAAACAAAAGCCAACCTTTTGCTGTCTCCAGGAAACACATTTAGCTACAAAAGATAAAAATAGGCTCAAAGTTAAAGGATGGAAAACAATCCTACAAGCAAATGGACCAAAAAAGAAAGCAGGAACAGCTATACTTATATCAGATAAAACAGATTTCAAACTCAAAAAGATAAAAAGAGACCCCAATGGTCACTACATTATGATCAAGGGGACAATACTTCAAGAAGAAATAACACTCATTAACATATACTCACCAAACGAAGGAGCACCAAAATATATCAGACAACTGTTGTCCTCTCTGAAAACAGACATTGGAGAAAACACATACGTAGTGGGAGACTTCAACACACCACTATCAACAATGGATAGATCAACAAGACAAAAAATAAGTAAAGAAACCAAAGCTCTAAATAAGGACCTAGAGCAATTGGGCTTAACAGACATCTATAGAACACTAAACCCCAAAAAAACGGAGTACACATTTTTCTCAAGCACACACGGATCATTCTCCAGGATCGATCACATACTGGGGCACAAGACAAACATCAACAGATACACCAAGATTGAAATCATATCAACCATCTTTTCTGACCATGAAGGCATCAAACTAGAAATAAACCATAAAAAGAAGGCAAGGAACTTTCCTACCTCGTGGAGATTAAAAACCACACTACTGGAAGACCACTGGACTAATGAGGAGATCAAAGAAGAAATTAAAAAATTTTTTGAATTGACCGACAAGGAGGACACCAATATCCTAAATGTATGGGATGCAGCAAAAGCAGTAATAAGAGGAAAATATATAGCAATAGAAGCTCACATCAAGAAACAAGAAAGAACGCAAAGAAACAACCTAATCTCGAAGCTCAAAGATCTAGAAAAAGAACAACAAAAAAACCCAAAACCAGTAGAAGAAAAGAAATAATAAAAACCAAAGCAGAAATAAATGAAATTGAAACTAAAAAAACAATCCAAAAGATCAATGAAACCAAGAGCTGGTTCTTTGAAAAAATCAATAAAATAGACAAACCCCTAGCCAGGCTCACAAAGGAAAAAAGGGAGAAAGCACAAATAAACAGGATCATCAATGAAAGAGGAGAAATCACAACGGACACAGCAGAAATCAAAGAATAATCAGTAACTACTATGAACAGTTATATGGAAACAAGTTTAACAATCTAGAGGAGATGGACAAATTCCTACAACTCTACAATCACCCAAAGCTAGATAAAGAAGAAATAGAACACCTAAACAGACCAATTACAAATAGCGAAATTGAAATGGTAATCAAAAACCTCCCCAAAAACAAAAGCCCAGGACCTGATGGATTTACAAATGAATTCTACCAAACATTCAGAGACGAATTAGTGCCTATCCTTCACAAACTCTTCCAAAAAATTGAGAAGGAAGGGACAATACCAAACACGTTCTATGAAGCCAACATTACACTAATACCAAAAACGAACAAGGACAACACAAAAAAGGAAACTACAGGCCAATCTCCCTAATGAACACTCATGCAAAAATCCTCAATAAAATTTTAGCTATCAGAATCCAACAATGTATCCATAAGATAATTCACCACGACCAAGTAGGATTCATTCCAGGGACACAAGGATGGTTCAACATCCGAAAATCAATCAACGTTATCCAACACATCAACAAAAAGAAATATAAAAACCATATGATAATATCAATAGATGCTGAGAAAGCTTTCGACAAAGTGCAACACCCATTCATGATAAAAGCCCTTGAAATTCTTGGGATACAAGGAACATACCTCAACATCATAAAGGCCATCTATGACAAGCCAACAGCCAGTATCATTCTCAATGGTGAAAAGCTGAAAGCAATTCCATTAAGATCTGGAACAAGACAAGGATGTCCACTCTCACCACTGCTTTTCAATATAATAAAGGAAGTCCTAGCCAGGGCAATAAGACAAGAGAAAGACTCTAAGGAATCCAAATAGGAAAAAAAGAAGTCAAACTATCACTATTTGCAGACGATATGATATTATACATAGAGAACCCCAAAAACTCCACAGAAAAACTAATTCAACTCATCAATCAGTTCAGTAAAGTGGCAGGATACAAAATCAACACGCAAAAGTCAGTAGCCTTCCTATACACAAACAATAAATCTGAAGAAGAAGAAATCAAAAAAACCATCCCTTTTGTTATTGAAACAAAAAAAATCAAATATTTGGGAATAAATCTAACAAAAGAGGTAAAGGACCTATACAAAGAAAACTATAAAACACTGTTAAAAGAAATAGAAGAAGACACAAAGAAATGGAGAGACATCCCCTGCTCATGGATTGGAAGAATAAACATTATTAAAATGGCCATTCTTCCAAAAGCAATATACAGATTCAATGCTATTCCAATCAAAATTTCAATGTCATTCTTCAAAGAAATAGAACAATTATTGATGAAATTCATATGAAATCACAAAAAACCCCGAATAGCCAAAGCTCTCCTGAAAAAAAAAGAAGGGAATGGAGGCATCACACTCCCAGACTTCAAACTATACTACAAAGCCATAATCATCAAAACTGCATGGTATTGGAACAAGAACAGACATACAGACCAATGGAATCGAATAGAAAATCCAGAAATAAACCCACAGATTTATGGTCAACTAATCTTTGACAAAGGAGCAAAGACTATGCATTGGAGCAAAGAAAGTTTGTTCAATAAATGGTGCTGGGAAAACTGGGTCGCTACATGGAAAAAAATGAAGCTTGACCACTACCTCACACCATACACAAAAATCAACTCAAAATGGATTAAAGAACTAGACATAAGACCTGAAACCATAAAATATATAGAAGGAAATATAGGCGAAACACTACGTGACTTGCACATCAAAGACATCTTTACAGACACATCACCCAAAGCAGTGATAGTGAAGGCAAAGATAAACAGCTGGGACTACATCAAATTAAAGAGCTTCTGCACAGCAAAAGAGACAATAACAAAAACAAAGAGAAAACCCACCAACTGGGAGAACATTTTTGAACCCAACACTAATGATAAAGGACTGATCACAAAAATCTGCAAAGAGCTGATGAGACTCAACAACAACAAAGAAAATAACCCAGTCAAAAAATGGGCAGAAGAGCTAAAAAAAAAATTCTCTGGGGCCTCCCCGGTGGCGCAGCGGTTGAGCACTGGGTTGCGAAGCTGCCCGCGGCCTATGGGGCGCCGGTTCGATACCCTGCTGCTCCCCGGCCAACAGAGGAGGGTCCCACATGGCGCGCAGACCTCTCCTGCCGCCCGCTGCTCCCCTCAGCAGTGTACTTCGGTCCTTCTGCCTGCTCTGCTCCCTGCTCTGGCTCTGGTGAATTCTCTCACCCTCCCGCGCTTCTGACTGTACCCAGTGTATGTATAAACAAAACAAACAAACAAACAAACAAATAAATAAATAAAAAACATGCCTCTATTAAAAAAAAATTTAAAAAAAAAAAGAAACTTCTCTGAAGAGGAAATGCAAATGGCCAACAGGCATATGAAAAAATGTTCAACATCACTTGTCATCAGGGAAATGCAAATCAAAACTACCATGAGATACCATCTTACACCAGTGAGAATGGCACATATTAAAAAAACTAGCAACAACAAATGTTGGCGAGGGTGTGGAGAAAAAGGAACTCTTCTACACTGTTGGTGGGAGTGCAAACTGGTCCAACCACTGTGGAAAGCTGTGTGGAGTTTTCTGGACCTACTAAACATAGAGCTTCCATATGATCCAGCAATTCCACTCCTAGGTATTTACCCAAAGGACACAGAAACATCAATTCCAAAGAACACCTGCACCCCTATGTTTATATCAGCACTGTTTACAATAGGTAAGCTTTGGAAACAACCCAAATGCCCAAAAATAGATGACTGGATCAAGAAGATGTGGTACATATATACCATGGAATATTACTCAGCATTCAAAAAAGATAAACACATGCAATTGCAGCAACATGGATGGCGCTGGAAGGGATCATGCTCAGTGAAATAAGCCAAAAAGAAAAAGAAAACTACCGGATGGTCTCACTCATAGCAGGAATCTAGAAAACTTAAATAAGGGGCCAGGAAAATGAATAACTATAAGAAAATGAAAATCAAAATCAACAAAAACTATGAACCAGAGACACTTTTAGGGGGGCGGGGGCGGGAGGGGAGGGATTGGGTCAGAATGTGGGGGCTGCAATTGTATGGGGAATATAACAATAAAATTTATTATCTAAAAAAAAAAAAAAGGTGAACTGAAGGGATAGAAGACATGAGGCCTGAGAAATGTCCCATAGAGTCTACTCCTTACACCACTCAGATCTATTCACGCACTCTGTGGAGTCCAGTCAGTCCCAGAGTCTTTGATGTGGTGGCCAGTGACAAGCTCTACAAAAGACTCTGTTAATGGACCAAGCCTCCACAGATGCATGTGGTCACAACACCATTATTAATGTGCTTTGTCTCTTTCCCACACAGCCATTCCAGATTGCCCTCTCCCTGGAGCAAACCTATATTCTTCATCCCTGCAGAGTGGGAGACTGAGACCCTCACCCCCATCAGGACATGGTTGCTGCATGGCCCGTTTGTATTTCTATTTGGCAAGAAGCCCCAGTTCTCCAGAGTTTCTACATGTGCTCCTTTCTTACTCCATTGTGCAGCAGCAACCCTAGCTCCTCATTGTAATCAGGGTCAATTATTCTGAAAACGATCACAATAGAGTTCATTCTGGCTCACTGGCTCAAGGAATATAAATGCTTAGGCAGTAGATATAACATCAAATCCAGCAGAACCTTGCTGGTACAAATATGCCTCCCAACCTCCCACCTCACGTCCCTGGAGAGCCTCTAATCTAATAGGGTGAAAGGTGTGGGGCGAGAAGTATAAATTCCTCCAGTGCATCATTAGGAGTAATGGTGAGAGTGGCTGATCCTTCTTCACCTCTTAGTTGCAGGATCCATGCTTTCTCAATATTGGAACACAGATTATATATTGGCCATTACTTCAATGTGTATAGCACATGGTTGAAAGCTGTCTTCCACCATCTCAGAGTGTTTTGCCCAAGATAAAATGTTAAAAGTTTTTAATGTCTCTCATCCTTCAATTATGCTGTCAACTTCCAGGTGACATGCTGTGTGGAATCAGTGATTCCTGCAGACACGCTGCCAATGTCATACTTACTTCACCATAAATGTGCCCCTTATCAGAGGCATGTTATATAGGCTCTATGCTGGTGAATCAGCAATCTGTTGGCTCTTGAAAGGAGATGCGGGCAGTCAGGGAAGGGAATCTTACATCCAGAATGGATATCAATTCTTGAGAACAAATCACTCTCCATAACAGGGTAAACTGAGTGAAGAAATCCACCTGTTACCATGTAGCTGTCTGGTCTACTTAAGTGATGTTATCACAGCAAGAGCTTGACTGTGATTTCTTTGACTGGAAATCTGGGCATTCGTGAGTGACAGTGACTGATGAATCACCCATGATGAGAAGAAACTCATGCTACTGGACTCAGGTATGATTAAATCACCCTTGATCTCGATTTCTATGACTTTCAGGGACTGTTGAATAAGCCCTGGGGTGACCAACGAGAGAGGCTGAGTGTTATCCACACCAAGGGGACATTCTCTGTGGTAGGTGCTCTCTGAGGTGAGAACTAACATGAGACACAAAGGTCTTAACCCTGTGTCCACTCCCATGGACAAAAATGCCTCATTTCCTAACTTCCTTTGACGTTCATCTTTCATCTTGCTCCTTCTCAGCACTGAATCATTCAGAAAGTCACAAACCACTGCCAGGAGTCATTTTTATAGCCGTAACGAGGGAGGTCAACATTGCCACCATTCAAATTAAGTCATCAGGGCACTGCCTGCAGCTCTTGCCACTCCTCACTGTCTCATTGGGTGCTCCTGGGTGAGGCTATTTAATGAAATTGTAGCCCTGGATATCCCATTACATCTCTAATCTTAATATCTTCCTCCTAAAACATATGTTCTTATAAATGGATGTCCTAACATGGACTGATATAGACATTAATAATGATTTCTTGATTATACTTATGTAATGACATATGGCTGATTTGATAGATATTGCTCATTTACAAAACCCTACTGTTTAACTAAATTCAATATCCCCCATTTTTTTTTTTCTTTCGGCATAGGGATAAGAGGATTCAGCAGAGACAGAGTGGGAAGCAGAACAGGTAGATTTACTGAAATACACTGTTAAGGGGAGCATCTGGTGAGATAGGAGAAGTCTGCTGAGCCCTAGCAGGGTCAGCTCCCTGGCCTGGGCTAGACTCAGGCCTCAGTGGTGACAGCGCTGAGACTTCACCTGTAGGACACCAGGGAGGCCCAACAAACCAATTTTCCTTACACTACCATGTGTACTACCTCTATTGTGTACTTGGGAAGATCCAGGTCACCACTTATTTGGTTCCTTCTCTGTAAAACGCCCAGGTAGAATTCAGAACAGAGGCAGCAGACATGTGAAGGAATCAGGGCCTGAGGGGCCTGGGCAGTGAGTGGTTGGCTAAAGGGTTTACACTAGTTGTAGATCTTCTGCATAGGCCATAAGCAAGAAGGAGGCCAGCACAGATGACAGAACTGGACGCAAAGGAGTGAAAAATTTGGGTGATACAAAACAAACTTTATTAGTATTTCTATAATGAACAAGAAACCCTGAGGAAATAAAATGAAAAAAACGTGAAATCAATGAGGAAACAAAGATTTTTGAATTACAAGAGGAAGGCCAGGTGTCAGTGGGTGGAGGGATAGTAGAAGTTTAACGAGGATATGTGGCTAGAGAGGTGGGTGAGGAGAGGTTTGGGGTCAGCGGTGCTTAGTCAGCACCAGAGGTGGGCAGGCAGGACAGGGGTCAGGGGATGGGACCCTGGAGGAATGGCATGAGGTGAGCACCCTCTGCATATGTTGTTACAGACTAACAGGAGAGCCCAGCAGGCCTGCTGGGTCAGACAGACAATGCCCAGGGTAGTGTAGCTGTTCCTGGGCACTCTGAGCTTACTAAACCCCTACATAGCCTGAAACTCTCCAGATTCCAGCAGGATGTCCCCAGGCTGCTGAGCTAATACCAGCCCTGCTGGGGAAACCAGTCCAGGACCTGCAACCTGTGGGACAACCTGCTGGGCATACACACACCACCTGTTTGTGAGAAGCCAGGCCCTAGCCAGGCCCCAGCAGGGCATGCTGGCAGTGGTGTGTTTACAACACAGCCCCACCGCGGGAGACAGGTAGAGGCCAGGATGCTTCAGGAGCTGCCCAGTGTGGGCAGTTCACACCCCCACCCCTTCTGGGGAAGCCAAGACTGGCGCAGGATCCCAAGACTTCTTGAGGATTTGAGATAAGAGGAGTGCTGCAGGAGGAACCAGACAATGACCAGGATGCTGCACTCCATGGGACAGTGCTGAGCTCACTCCACCCCTGCTGGAACAGCCAGGCCTGGCCAGGAGAATGCAGCCTATGCAAGAGCGTCCTGAGCTCGAACAACACCTGTGGGAGGAAGCCACTTCTGGCCAACATCCTGCAGGTTCCAGGGTGCGAGGCAGCAGCAGCCCCTGCTGGGGAACCAGCCCCTGCAGGGATCCTGCAGCACAACCAGAGACAACCCCGTGTCTGCTTCTCTCCCATCAGCAACTTGGCTGGGCTCTGGCCTGTCCCATGGGCTGCAGGGGAGCCTGGCTGTGCTCCTTGAGAAGCGGCTAGAGATGCGAGAGGACAGGCCATCAGCCACACGCCAGATTGCCACTTGCCTTTTCAAACAGACCACATGCTAGAGCCCTGAGCAGGACCACCCTAAATAGGGGCCCCTGGGATTCTGTTCCTCAAATGAGGCAGTTGCAGATGCCAGGTCAGACTGCTCGTGGTCCAAATCTAGCCCGTGTGGTCTCCTCCAAGGGCCGCCTGACCCTACCCCGCCCAGTCGGGCCCATGCACCAGCCTGGGCCACTCACCCTCGGATGGCTCTCCAGGGATTTCGGGTACTGCAGCCAGTTCCTTTGGACATGTGCCCCAATCTCAAAGTTGCAGATGCACTTCAACCTGGGCTCTGTGCTGGGACAGATCCCAACTGGGCTGTGGGAGGACAGTCGGGGAATTGCACTCTCTGGATCTCTTCACCTTCCTGGACACAAAGACCTCCTGGGAGTAAACAGACGCATCTGCGGGTAGCAACCAGCTGGGGCAAGAGGGAGCAGCCAAGACGGTTTGGGTCCACCACCAGCCAGGCTGGTTCTGTGTAGACATGAGCAGACTCCTGGGTGGGCCAGACCCTCCTTCCTGGAGCACGCACACACTCACTGTCACCGCACGCACACACGCACTCACAGGGGGAAGGGAGGAGTGGGGGCATCAGAGCCCTGGCGTGGTCTGACCTGTCCCCAGGGCCCCCCAGTTACCTCGGGGCAGTGCTGGTGCTGGCCTGAGGCGTACGCACACGCTCCTCATGCCTTTCGGCAGAGTGTGACACGAGTTTCGGGACCTTTTTGGGTCCACTGCGGGGAGACCTGGGCAAACAGCAAGAAAAGGTGGGGCCGGGTCCAGGCCCACCAGGCAAGTGAACTGGGTCAGGTTTGGTTCAGAACGAACTGCCTGGGAACCAGGGTTCCGAGGTCATGTGTGCCCTGTCATCTCGCGGAGGTGATGTCACTTCCTGGGTCCCCTTCCCTGGACTTCCTGCTCAGACAGATGCCCCCCCCCCCGCTTCCCCCCTGGCCGCCACATGGCTACCTGGGCCACTTCCTGTTGGCCCTCCATACCAGGCTCATCTCACAACACTGACAGCAGCACAGCTCCCAGAGACCTTGGATGGAGCCATGCAGCCAGGGACAACCTGGGGACCAGGTCTCTGGCTGCTGACCTGGCTCATCCTCCCTGCCAGGAGCAGGCCCTGCAGCATCGGCAACTCCAGCTCCCTGTCTCCCATGGGCCCAGAGGAGCTCCAGAGTGTGGAGCCTCTCCCTGGGAGTGGGCCACTCCTCTCTGCTGCCCTTGGAGGGGAGGCTGGTGTCAGGCTCACAGCACTTGGAGGGTCCCACCTGGGAAGGGCACCTGCACACGCCTCACCCAGAGCCTGGCCAGCCCTGCTGGGGGCAGAGACATCTCCCACCCGGGGTGCCTGTCCTCCCACCCAGTGTGCCTGTCAGCCCTGCTCCTCTCTGGCTATGCCCTACAGGGCCTTGTGGGCCCAGTCAAGGTGCCAGGGCCACAGACAGTGCACACGTGCCAGCCACAGATTTCTCAGGACCCCTCCCTGCTCACACACCTGCCCACTCCTGGAGGTTGTATCGACTTGGGGCTGGGTCTGATTGGGGACGAGGCCACCCAAGGCAGGGGTGTCCACTCCAACAGTGACTGATGCCAGGAGGCCTCTTCTGTCTCCTTCCCTGTCCTCACTGGCTGACTCTCCCTTCCTCTTTCTGTATGTCCCTCTGATGTTCTCTCTCCTCCCCTTCTTGGTCTGTCCTCATCTCACTCTCTGTGTGTGTCCCTGTCCCTCTTGGCCTCTCTGTCCCTGCCCCATTCCTCTGTGTCCCTGTCTCAGTCTCTCTCTGATCCCCAGTGTGCAGAGGACCAGAGGGAGGGAGGGAGGAGCACAGGGGACTGAGGTGATGGTGCACGGGTGCCTTGGAGAAGGAAACTCTATGGGGACTACACCTGAGGGGGTAGGTGGAAAACAAATAGTCCTTTACAAGTGAAAAGTGAAGTTAAAAAATAAAAAAAAGAAGAATATAAAAAAAATACAACACACGCCTACAGGATCCTCATCCTGTCCTGGTTTCTGCAGCAGTGGGGGTGTGAACTGTCCACACTGGCAGTTCCTCAAGCATCCTGGCCTATACCTGTCTCCCGCAGTGGGGCTGTTTTGATCCTGTCTCCTGGAGACAGCATAAAATTGGGTTTTGTTTTTGGTACAACCAGTCACTCTGTGTCTTTCTCTTTGGTGAGTTCAATTCATTTCCATAAGGGTGATGACATGATGACTTTCTACTGTGCTTTTTG
>NW_023602073.1:41640532-41661799 GCF_014898055.3 Talpa occidentalis | reverse complement strand
ACCACCCCTTTGTGCACTGGGGTGGCTTCATGCCTGTGGATCTTTTGTGAGGGCGGGACGGGAGAGGCCACTCCTCTGCAGATTGGGTGGCCTCATGCCCATGGGCCTTTTGTGAGGGGGGAAGGAGGAGGCCACCCCTTTGCACATTGGGGTGGCCTCATGCCCGTGGGACTTTTGTGAGGACAGCAGAAGCCACCCCTTTGTGGATTGGGGTAGCCTCATGCCCGCAGGACTTGAGGGGTGATGGGGGAGGCCACCCCTTTGCAGATTGGGGTGGCCTCATGCCCGCGGACCTTTTGTGAGCGGGGACAGGGGAGGACACCCCTTTGAGGACTGTGGTGGCCTCATGCCCGCGGGACTTTTGTGAGTGGGACAGGGTAACCTCAAGCTGCAAGACATGTGTAGTGAGCAGAGCCCCCCTTAACAGGTGGGTTCCCACAAAATAATCGGGCACACATGCCCATGGGGACTTTTGCTAGGTAGTAGGAGAGGCCTCCCCTTTGCAGATAGGGATCACCTCCAGAATAATTGGGTGCAACAAAAAGTAAAAATAAAAAAAATAAAGAAAAATCAAAACAATTATTGGGTCCAACAAAAAATTAAAAACAAAACAAAAAAAAAAAAAACAAAAAAATTGGGTGCAAAGGCCCATGGGGAAATTTCAAAAGGGAGCAGGGGAGGCCACCCCTTTGTGGATCTGGGTGGTCTCAAATAAACCACTGCTATCTCTGTGGCTACACTCTAGACAGGTGTTGGTGCCCACCTGCCCCAGCTGGTATCTCTGTCTGGACTTAGCCCCCGTGCTGGGCTTTCAAAGTGCTGCCCCGCTCGACATGGTTGGGGTGAGGTGGGGGGCACGTGGCCCAAAATTGCCTAATATAACCTAGGCCCTCTGCAAGAAGGCCTGGTAAGGATTCAATTGGTCATTCAAGGAGCCCCTATATTGTAGAACGGAGCCCCCTAAATAACTAGCTGGATATTTCTAGCTCCTTGCCTCTGGAAGTATGATTAGTCCAGAGTTAAATGAAGACACAGCCCTAACCTCAGAGGCTAGGGTCTGCACCTATTTCACCCTATTAGATAGGGGAGTTGTTGGACCCCTTTTTAAGCCGAGGGATGAAAGGACGACTGGGAAGGAGAGCCAAAGGATGGGGGGGAAAGCCTGGGGAACAGGGATGGGTTGGTGAGGGCCAGGTGGGGGCAGAGCCTCCGGCCCCATGCCGGTGGCCTAGACCACCATTATCTTCACCTCGTTGTCGTCAGCCTGGTAGAAGAAGGGAAGGCATGGGCTGTTTCCAATGGTGACGCCTTCCTGGGAGTTCTGCATTTCTTGAAGCAGCTGAACGACCTGCTGCGCAGAGGCGTTCTCGAGGGGAGTCAGGCCCAGCTGGGCCTCACCCTGGGTCGGCTGCACATCGTGGACAAGGCTCACCTTACTTGGTTCTTTAGAGAGTGTAAGGGCAGGAGCAGGGCACAGCGCAGGTTTTCTGATCCCATGCAGACCGGGTAAAGGAGGAGTCAGAGTCCTCAGTGGTTTTGCAGGTTTTTTATTGGGGTTCACCAGGCATATGGCAGGCAGGGGTGCTGGCTGGGAGGCTGGCAGGCCTCCCAGCCCCAGCAAATCTTCACTTTATCTGGGCTCTCTGGTGATCTCGGCTTCTCTTCCGGCTTCAGCTTCGGCTTCTACTGCTGCTGCTGGCGTCCCCGTGACGCCGCCCTTAAAAGCACAGTCTTAGCTCAGCTGAATCCCATCTACCTATGCCCACACCCTACTCCAGGTGCCCGCCATCAGGCATGCATTCAGGACAAGGATCCATCATCTATCCTGATGGCGGAAGGGCAGAAAAGCCTGATATTTTCTTTACCCTACAGAGAGACAGAGACAGGATGCTGTGTGCCTGGCGGAGTGTGCTCTTCCTGACCAGCCGCCCGTTAGGGGCTTTCCTCACCTTGGACGTTGGCGGTGCCAAGCTTCTTGGGGACTAGGCATGCGCTAGTGGGCTCAGCAGCAGGGTTCTGGGCAGGTGCTCAGGGCTTCGCCCGCCATTCGTTGCGTGCCTCCACCAGCCGCAAAACCAACTCTTGCAGCTCTAACAGCTTCACCTGGAAGCAGAGATGCTCAGAAGCCCGCCCTGCCCCAGCCGCACCACCATGGAGCCAGAGCTCTGACTACCTTCATCTCCTCTTTGTCCTGGGCCAGCTGGCTTATGGACTCCTCCTTCTCTTGGTGCTCCTCCCTCATCACTGCTCTCTGGTTCTGGTAGAGAGCGATGTATTCTCCTAGGGGGAGGGCGCGCAGACAGCTCAGCTGCTGGGGTCTCCCCAGCCTCTGCATAGCACCCCAGCTGCAGGGCACAAGCCTCCCCGCTCACCGATGGTGTCAGTCTCTCCAGACATCTGGATACATCGATGCTCCAGCTCCTCCATCCAGTCCTGTAAGCCCACTTTCTCCTGCATGAGCTCGGTAAAGCGGCCCTCGGCCAGACAGCGGGCTCAGGGGCTCAGCAGTGCCGGCCTGCCCAGCACCCAGCCCGCCCAGCCCTCCGGAAAACCACACTGTAGGGTAAGATAAAACTATCAGGCTTTTCTGCCCTCCCGCCTTTAGGATAGATGAGGGAACCCTGTGGTCTGAATGCAAGCCTGATGCAGGCACCTGGAGTAGGGTGTGGGCATATGTAGATGGGATTCACCTGGGCTAAGATGGGCTTTTAAGGGTGGCATTCACAGCAAAAGCAGAGAAACGTAAGCAGAACCGAGAGAGCAGAGCAGCAGAGACCACCAGAGAACGCCAGAGAGCCCAGAAAGAGTGAAGACTTGCTGGGGGCTGGGAGGCCTGTCAGCCTCCTGGCCCCCTAGCACCCCTACCTGCCATGTATCTGGTAAATCCCAATAAAGTCTGCAAAATTCACTGAGGCTTCCAGGACTCACTTCTCCTTTACCCGGTCTGCTGGATCAGAAAACCTGCCCTGTGGCCATTCCTTCCTGCCTTACACACACTCACCTGCAGTTTCTTCTTCTCACCAGGCTCCCTGAAGGGCCTGGTGGGTCTCCCCAGGCACACTTTCCCCCGGGGGCTGGGGCCTCCATCTTCTCAGTCTCCTGGTCCCATGGGGCTACCTGCTGAGCCAGGAGCCAGCAGAGCAGCTTTTGCTCCTTTAGCTGCCTGTGCAGCCGCGCCTGTTCTTCCTCAGCACTGGCCAAGGCCGAGTTACAAAATGCCACCTGTGGGCCAGAGGTGCAGGGTGCCCCTGTGGGCCCGGCAGGAGGTTGGGAGGCACACCTCTCAGGGCCTCCGTGGGCACACCTGAGATTCGAGGATGGTGTTGGTGTCTACCCACTGGCTCCCAGCAGAGGTGGGTGAAAGCTTAATCAAAGGGAGGGAAACCAAGAAGAAGGGTGTGCTGGTGGGAGGGGGAAGGTGGGGCAGGGAAGGGGCCCCAGGGCCGAGCTCACCATGGCCTCGCAGCTGTCTAGATCGTCCGGGATGCTTAGTTTTGTCAGGGGACCCTTGTCCTCCTCTTCCTCCTCCTCTTCACTGTTCAGTCCATTTACTGTTGGGGGGGGCAGCCAGAGGGGCTCAGAGAACCCCTGGGTTCCGAAGCAGCCCTGAAAGCCAGCAAGCTCTGCCCCCTCCTCTCTGTGCAACCCCGCGCCAGCAAGTCCCCAAAGGAGAAGGATCCAAGTTGTCCTAAGGGTGGCTTCCATCTCTTTGGAGTGCTCCTTTAGGGGTGTCGGAAACTGTTCACCAGACTGAGACTGGCACTGGAGACAACACTCCACCAGAGTGTTGATGCTGTGTTGCTGGGCACTGTCCCTTACAGTTCCCTCCCTCTGTATTTACTTAGTTCCAACAGGGAATCAGTTAGTTGGTGATTTTGTTCTGGTCATGAGGTGGCACCAGAGACCTGTCCTTGCTGACCTTTGCTTTTTCCCAGTGGTTCTCAGCTGGCCTTAGGCTATTTATAGGTCTCCGTGGAGTCCTTGTCTTCCTCTGATGGCGCCCGGAGCCGCTCGATCACCTCTGTGGTGATTTCTTCACCGTTCTCCACAGTTCCCATTTGTGGGGTGCGGTGCCTGAAATAGTTCCTCTCTACTCAGTGTCCCACTTGATCTGTAGTTCGTTCTTGCAGTTTTTTTTTTTTTTTCCCTCCTTTCCGTTGGTCGGAGAGAGCCTACTCAGTGGGTGGGGGAGGGTAGCAGGGTTCTGACTCTTTCCCTTTTTTAAAAAAAGAAATAATAAAACTTCTCTTTGGCAGAGACAAAAAGTCTCTGTCTTGTGGGGAAACTCACTGTGTATGTGAAAGGGGGAATCTGGTGAAACTTTTCTCAGACGTGACCCAAGAACCCCAACTGTGAACCCAACACCTCTCCAAAATATCACTCCTCACCAATGTCAACGTTATAAAAACAAGCAAAGTCAGAGAAACAGTCAGCAAGAGGCACATCGAGGAGAACTGGCTGTAACTGAGTGAGGCAATTTGGATTATGGAACATAAAATGTACATTAGGAAAAACTGATGAAATTAAGCACAGAGTTTGGTCACTGTGTCAACATTGCTTCATTAGCTGTGAAAAAAAAAGACAACTGTATTCATGTAAGATGTTAACAAAGTGGAAATGGTGTGGGATGAATAAGAACTGTACTATCTTTGCAACTTTTCTGTAAATTTAACAGTATTCATTAAATGTTATGTTTTTTTTTTTTTAAGTCCTCAATACTAAATAGGTTGTAAAAGGAAAAAATGATCTACTTTCCTGTTTCCCCAGGTTTTGTTATCCAGAGGCTGGAGAGAGGGGTCCTGGGGAGAAAAGCTGGAAACCTCACACCCAGGGCATTCCCCCGAGTCTCCTCTCCTCTGAGCCCTGCTTCTCTGACTCCTCACAGAGCATCTCACCACCAGGACGCCGCCCTCCAGGACCCCCAACTCTGCCCATCTCAGAACCGGCCCTGTCCGGGCAGCTCCACCAGAATCCGAAACACTCCACCAGAATCGGGAAACAGTCAGACAACCCTTTTTATACCGGGGCTGCCCTGTAACAGTTTGGCGCAGTAAAGAAAAGGGGAGCCAAGCTAAACTTTCTCAAAGGAAGGGACAATTCATTGCGCCCCCAGGCAAGCGTCGTACCCAAGATGGGTGTCCCTGAAATCGTGCCCGTTGTGGGGGGAGATGTCATTTCATAGGGTGAGGAGAGGTTAGGCAGGAAAACTGGGTTGGTAGCGGGGGGGAAACAGGCTTAGGGGGAACTAAGTTGTTTTTTCGTGGAGCCGAGTTGTTTTCTCCTGCTTATGGCTTCAGTTTTGGTTTGATGGAATCAGGGGTACTGGTGTCAGGGCCATCTTGTTGTTTGTATGTGGGCTTCCCCATTCCTGGCCCCTGCATCGACCTTTCATACCAGCCTTTTGTTGAAAAGGGGCAATGGTTCTCTCTTTGGCTACTTCCTGCTGGACAGGGGCGAAGACCAGGGTGGGCGCTCAGGCCTGGTTATGAGACAGTCTTTGCAGCGCGAGGATATGGGTGGAGAAGGAGTTGGTTAAAGGTGGTATGGGACAGTTCTTGGATCCGGTGTTGGATGAAATGGAGTAAGCATGGGGCAAAAAGAAAAAATGAGGAGATTAGGATAAGAAGCCCTATGAGTGGTAATACCTGGTCCGAGGCTGTGCTGATCTGGAATTGCTGGGCATAGACAGAAGAACTGGAAGTGGCTTGAAGAGATGGGATTAGAAACAGAGGAAGGAGAGGGGCCTCCCCGGTGGCGCAGCGGTTGACGGTTGAGCGCTGGGTTGTGAAGCTGCCCACAGCCTCTACAGCACCGGTTCAATCCCTGGCCTCAAGGCGAGGGTCCCACATGGCGGGCAGACCTCTCCTGCCGCCCACTGCTCCCCTCAGCAGTGTGCTTCGTCAAGTCTGCCTGTTCTGCTCTTCGCTTTGTCTCTGGTGAGTTCTCTCACCCTCCTGTGTTTCTGACTGTACCCAGTGCTTGCATAAATAAATCTTTAAAAAAAAAAAAAAGAAACAGAGGAAGGAGAATCAGAGGGCCTCTACTCTATAGGCTGAGTGGGATGTGGACCAGGGATGCATTGATGCAAACCCGAGTTGGGCCCATGTGCTTGTATACATACTGCTTGTCCACAGGGACCACTTTGACCCTGGACAGCTGATGCCTTGACAGCCATTGGTGTAGTCAGGATGATCGTGTGTGGACCCATCCACTTTGGCGGAAGTGGTTTTGGAGAGATGGCTTTCAGAAGAACCTGGTCTCCAGGGCACAGCAGGTTGACAGGTGCATCAGGGGACGGAGGCACAGGTTGTGGCAGACAAAGGTCTGCGTGTTCTTGGAGCAGCTGTCTGAGCAAAGAGAAGTATGGAAAATATCCAGCCAACAGTGTAGGTTGGACGCGGAGCTCATGGTTAGTAAGAAGAGGTCTGCCATACATCCGTTCAAGGGGGCTCAGGAACAAGGGGCCATGGGGAGTGGCTCGGAGGTGCACTAAAGCCAGTGGGAGCAGCTCCACCCAGGATTTGTGGGCTCTGTGGAGAGTTTGGCTAGGTGGTCTCTGGTCAGACCATTTACCCGTTCTACCTTACCAGAGGATTGCAGTCGGGAGGGAATGTGTAGTTTCCAGGTGATGCCCAGGGAGGAGACCTGTGGAGTAATCTTTGAGATAAAGGCAGGTCCACTGTCCGACTGGTGATGGTGTCCACCGTAGTAAGAAGAGGGTGTTACCTGCGTTAGGGAGTGGAACACCCGTGAAGCCTGGCAGGATGGAGAGTCGAGGATTGGGAGAGGGAGATGAGAGGGTCTTTGACAAAGAGAGTAGAAATCTAACAGACAAGAGGGTGATGGAGGGGAGAGAGCCTGATGAGTGAGCAGGTCCTGGAGCCGATGTGGAGAACTAACATTTACAGGTTGGCCCAGTGTGGGTTTTAAGGCCTTAGGTCTAGCGAGACGAGAAGCTGCCGCAAGTGCACGCAGGCAGGGCTGCCATCCTCTTACAGTGGGATCCATTTGTTTAGAGAAATAAGCAACTGCTCGCTGGACTGGCGTAGGTTGGCCCAGAACCCCTAGAGCAACGCCCTGTTGCTCATCTGTCAATAACAGGAATGGCTTTCCCGGGTCTGGGAGTGCGAAGGCTCATCTCAGAGAGCTTTTCCTGGATAAAGCAGAGAAAATGGGGTGTAGAAACAAATAAAAGCATGATCATGATCACCAGGCCTACTATGGGAAGGATCCATGGCAGTAAGGGAGAGTTGGTCCAAGTTTGGATGTCCTGGCCCCAGCTTCAGCTGACAAAAGGTCAGTCAGAGGGGGCTTTGCTGGTCAGATGAGCAAGCCCATGAATGTGTTGGAGGAGGGGGAGACACCTGAGTACACACGATTTCTCACCAAAACCTCCCTGTCAGACCTTCAACACTTTCTTTTGCTTGCTTTCATTCTAATGCCATTTCATTTTACCCATCCGGCTTTACATTATCTTAAGGCCCTTTAGAATATCCCTCTTCCATACATTTCT
Source organism: Talpa occidentalis (assembly GCF_014898055.3). NCBI lineage: Eukaryota > Metazoa > Chordata > Mammalia > Eulipotyphla > Talpidae > Talpa > Talpa occidentalis. The sequence continues at coordinate 41,654,286 of NW_023602073.1, read as the reverse complement.
TTTTTCAAACACACATACCTCACCTCACTTGCATTTACCAGACTTAGCAAAACCTTAGTTTTAGAAGGGAATTGAACACCATCTAAACAATGATGAAAAAACACAAATTTAAGGTAGACAGCCCCTGTAGTTTTTCATTCCTGTACCCAGTGATTTAATTGGCAGAGAATGGTGTCCAAAGCCTGCATCTGTTGGGCGATATTAATGTTTCCAATTTGGCTAAGGTCACCCTGCAGGGTTTGAATCCAGGGAGGAGGAAGGGTGGGTAGCCGTCTGGAGAGGATTTTTAAAAGGAGAAATTCCAGCTGGACTGACACTGTGTAAGAATCCCAAGTTGCAAAATCCCTTCTGCACGTACTCCATGACGAGCTGCAGCTTCGGCCCAGGGGACACTGGACACCTAGGTGTGCTCACTGCGGGACTGAGACTGATCATAGCCTAGGCTTCGTGGAGCAGGAAGATGTGCGGATTTTCCAGCTGAGCAGGTCATGGTGGATTAGGGCTGCTCTGTGAATAACCTCTGCCCACCTTGGAGAGTCCCGTTTGGATTCTAATATACTGGTCCCAGAGTCTTTCTTAAGGGGAGCTAGAGAGCCTATCTATGTGCTCCTTGCAATCTGCACGATTTACCACCCAGGCCCAAGCCTTTGCAAGAGCTCCTGCATCCTCTGCACCATCTGTGTGCCCAGGGGTGAGCAGCAGGTTTCTCCCACCAAGGGGGCAGTACCTAAGATGGGGGAGAGAGGCCCAGGGTTCCTCGCCTGTGGCCCTGGGACCTCTGGAGGCTCTGCCCACACAGCCCCACACCCCTCTCCTGGTCCTGTACCTGCTCAACTCTCCCCAACCCCTCCGCACGCCAACCCTCACCCGCTCTGCTCCTCTCCAGATGCTTCACCAGTTTCGTTGCCTGCCTGGTCCTTCACCTGCTCTGCTCCAGGGACATCAGTGCTGCCCAGACTTCTGTGCTGCAGTCCTGTGAGTCTCATGCTGCTCCTGGCCCCTCTGACTGGGCCCAGCCCCGGAGCCTCTCCAGAGCCTCAACCTTCCCTGGTGTACTCCTGTTCACCATGGCCACTGAGTGCTTGTTCTTTGGGGGTGGGGGGTCTTCTGCCGGGTATGGCACTATTTTTAATCTTTGTTGCTCTCCAGTTCCAATGCTGCACAGCAGCAACAAAATTCTAGGATAATTTCTAATACTCTATCTCTGGCCCTGATGATTGCTGAAGGGGCCACTGCACTGGAAGGCCAGTCACATATTGGGGGACGTCTTAGGGTGGTGCTGGAGGGCTGGGGAGCTGGACTGATTGTGTTGGCCCTGCTTTCCTGGTCCCTCTCCAGCTGGGGGCCTGTCTCAGTGGTGCTGCCGTGCTCCCCAGTGTTCTCCAGCTGGGGTCTAGCCACAGAGGTGCTGGTGTCCCCCCAGCCATCCTCCAGCTCTGGGCCTAGCGCAGAGGGACTGCCCTTTGGGGTGTCCTCTAGCAGGGGGCTTGGACCTGCAGCAGTGGTGTGCTGCTGCGCATCCTCCAGCTCAGGGACCTGGTGGAGATGACCCTGTTGCCCGGGGTGACATCCTTTCCCCTCTTTTGGACTTCCTGCCTTGGGGCATTCCCCAAAACCTCAGGCTGAGGGAGTGGGGTGGGTATCTTTTCCAATCTTCTGCACTGGGTGCTTTCCCAGGATACCCGGCCTTGGGGTATTCCCCGAAACCTCAGGTGCCGGCGGGGTGGGGGTGGGTGGGGAGTCCTTGTAATCAGGGTAACCGGGATCCCGGAAGGTGACGCGCTTCGGCACCTGGAAGGTAACGCGCCTGGGCCGCTCCTCCCCTCCTCCTCATAGTCCTCCTCCCCCGCCTGCTTCCTGGAGCAGAGGATCAGGTAGGTGGCCATGACCTCGCGGTACTTGTTAGTGTCAATGGCCTCCCGAATTTCCTGCCTCTGGTAGCCCAGGCGCTCCATACCTTTGGTTATGGCCAGGTCCTGGGGGCAGAGCGACGGCTCGCTGAAGGGCAGGAGTCCCCTGCTCGTTTCTGCTACCCAGGCGTGCTGCTGGATGCTCTCCAGGGTGCTGCGCTTCCAGGGGTCCCGTGCCAGCATTTTGGCCAGCAGGTCCCCGCCCTGGACCATGAGGTAGGTGGTCTGGTGGACGTTCCCACCCAGGACGCACTCCCTGATTGCCCTGAGGCTGGGCCCCCTGAAGGGCAGTGTGCCGGTCACCATTTCGTAGGGCATGATGCCCAGGCTCCACACGTCCACCTTGGGGCCGTTGTACTGCTGGCCAAGGTAGACCTTGGGGGCCCTGTATTCTGGGCGACAGCAGCACGTGCTCAGCGCCTGGGGGAAGCCTTGGACACTGAGCCCGAAGAGGTAAAGGACCTATACAAAGAAAACTATAAAACACTATTAAAAGAAATAGAAGACACAAAGAAATGGAAAGACATCCCCTGCTCATGGATTGGTAGAATAAACATTATTAAATGGCCATCCTACCAAAAGCAATATACAGATTCAATGCTATTCCAATCAAAATCTCAATGTCATTCTTCAAAGAACTAGAACAATTATTGATGAAATTCATATGGAATTACAAAAAACTCCGAATAGCCAAGCTCTCCTGAAAAAAAAAAGAAGGGAATGGAGGCATCACACTCCCAGACTTCAAACTCTACTACAAAGCCATAATCATCAAAACTGCATGGTATTGGAACAAGAACAGACACACAGACCAATGGAATCGAATAGAAAATCCAGAAATAAACCCACAGATTTATGGTCAACTAATCTTTGACAAAGGAGCAAAGACTATGCATTGGAGCAAAGAAAGTTTGTTCAATAAATGGTGCTGGGAAAACTGGGTTGCCACATGCAAAAGAATGAAGCTTGACCACTACCTCACACCATACACAAAAATCAACTCAAAATGGATTAAAGAACTAGACATAAGACCTGAAACCATAAAATACATAGAAGGAAATATAGGCGAAACACTACATGATTTGCACATCAAAGACATCTTTACAAACACATCACCCAAAGCAGTGATAGTGAAGGCAAAGATAAACAGCTGGGACTACATCAAATTAAAGAGCTTCTGCACAGCAAAAGAGACAATAACAAAAACAAAGAGAAACCCCACCAACTGGGAGAACATTTTTTTACACAACACTAATGATAAAGAACTGATCACAAAAATCTGCAAAGAGCTGATGAGACTCAACAACAACAAAGAAAATAATCCAGTCAAAAATTGGGCAGAAGAGCTAAAAAGAAACTTCTCTGAAGAGGAAATGCAAATGGCCAACAGACATATGAAAAAATGTTCAACATCACTTGTAATCAGGGAAATGCAAATCAAAACTACCATGAGATACCATCTTACACCAGTGAGAATGGCACATATTAAAAAAACTAGCAACAACAAATATTGGCGAGGGTGTGGAGAAAAAGGAACTCTCTGCACTGTTGGTGGGAGTGCAAACTGGTCCAACCACTATGGAGAGCTGTGTGGAGATTTCTGGACCTACTAAACATAGAGCTTCCATATGATCCAGCAATTCCACTCCTAGGTATTTACCCAAAGGACACAGAAACATCAATTCCAAAGAACACCTGCACCCCTAGGTTTATAGCAGCACTATTTACAATAGCTAAGCTTTGGAAACAGCCCAAATGCCCAAAAATAGATGACTGGATCAAGAAGATGTGGTACATATATACCATGGAATATTACTCAGCATTCAAAAAAGATAAACACATGCAGTTTGCAGCAACATGGATGGCGCTGGAAGGGATCATGCTCAGCGAAATAAGCCAGAAAGAAAAACAAAACTACCGGATGGACTCACTCATAGCAGGAATCTAGAAAACTTAAATAAGGGACCAGGAAAATGAGTAACTATAAGAAAGTAAAAATCAAAATCAACAAAAACTTTGAACCAGAGACACTTTTTGGGGGTGGGTGGCGGGAGGGGAGGGATTGGGGTCAGAATGGGGGGGGTTGCAATTGTTGGGGAATATAAAAATAAAATTTATTATAAAAAAAAAGAATAACTACTTTTTAAAACTAATGCACATGACCAAAGTTTAAAAAAAAAAATCAAAAAATCTGTTTGTATCACTATCTAATGCCTTAGGAGTATTAGTTATAAATGACAACTATATAAAGTCTAATAAAAAATTCCCAATTTTGAGATCAGGATTTAAGATTTTGGTAATCAAAAACTAGATCAAAACTTAATGGTTGAATTTGTAGCATTCAAGCCTTACAGTTTTCATGTTGAGTATCAATATTTTATGTTGAAATGTCTCTATTTTCAAAAGGAAGCACACAGTATTCAGGAAAAAAAAAAAGAGTAATTGACCTAGTCTACATCAAAAAAGATAAGTTTGCATTTTGATGATTAGTCCTAAATCTCTTGATAAAATTCTTTTCCAGAAAAATCCCAGATTGACTTCTTTCTTTCCCCGTGTCCTAGCAAAATCTAGCCTCATGGGCAAGTTCCTTAGCAACACTGTGTTCCTCACAGGTATGTAGGAAATGTATATGATATTAAGTCTCTCTTATTTTTCTTGGTTTTCATCAATCTATCTAGTACTTGCCTAAGAAAGAAATTTGGTTTTTGGGATGTTAGAATTTGCAACTCTGAAATTAATTTAAAATTCCTGTCCTAAGAAAAACTAACAGCTACAATTGGTATCTCTCCCTTAAATTTTTTCTTTTATCATTATTTAAATGGTGGCCAAATTTCATATAAAACTAAGGTCTTATTAAGTTTAAGAATGAGAATGTTAAACAATATCACTTTCTCTAAATATTGTTGAGCTTGCAGGTTTATTTTTTTGCTTCTTATTATAAGAAAACTAAAATTTAATGACATCTCACCTAAACAAATTAAGACAGTTAAAATATGTGTTTCTGTATGAGATATCCAAGATAATAGGGTGGTCCCCAGGTAAAGGGGAAGTTCCAGGTTCCCTGCCCAACCCAAAGGAAGAGAGAGAAGGGAGCTGAGAAGGGAGAGAAGAAGCTGCAGTGGAGACTGAGAAGGAAAGAAGCAGGATGGAGCCAGAAGGAGACCTGGAGGAGGCACATGGAGCCGAGAGACACGTGCAGAAACTGCACTTGCCTTTTGGTCGTGGACTGGGTGACAACAGCATGGGCGAGAGACCGGTGGGGAGGTGACAATGGTGGTTTTTGTCTTGATTTTGATTTTGCTCTTTTCCTCCCACACTTGTCTGGTTGTTTCTGATCCTTTTCTGTGGGTCCCCACTGGAAGGCGCTTTAGACTTTGGAGAGGCTTTCAGGCCTTGCTCTAGGCCAATCCTGTTTGGGTGGACTTTTCCCCACAAGGGGACGGGTAACTTTGGATGCTTGTTTTAGAAACTATATTCTTTACCTTTCCTGCATTGTTTACTAATTGTATTAACGTTCCTTTTCATTTAAGTCTCATATGTTTTCTGTTGATGCGGCGGATGGCAGAACCTATTTAGAGCAGGCAGGTTTGTGGTGTCTGGGCTGCCCTTCTCCCTGACCTCTAACAGATTCTTTGTCTTTTCTGTATTGTTTACTAATTGTGTTAAAGTTCCTTTCCATTAAAGTCTTAAATGTTTTGTGTCGATGCGGCAGATGGCAGAAACTATTTAGAGCAAGCAGCTTTGGGGGTTCTGGGGTGCCCCTCTCCCTGCCCTGTAGTAGACTGACTACTGACACCTCCTGGATGACAAGTGATAGGGCCCAAGGACGTCACCAGGTCCCCAATGACATGGTCTCTGTGGTTAAGCCTAGAGTAACCCTGGATGTCACAGGTAAGATATTAATTCTCTGATTGCTATAGGAGCCACTTACTCCATACTCACCCAGCATTCGGGACCCAGCTTCCCCTCCTCACAAAATAGGAATACCTTAATAGCAGACAGAATAGAAAGATTGGAAAGGAGGTACCCTGACACCAGAACCTGACTCACAAGGAGGTAGGGATAGAGGGAAATAGCATGACCATTAACTCAGCTGTAGAGGTCGTGACCCTTAGGCACCAGGGCCTTATCACAAGGCATGAGACCCAAGCAGGATCAGATGCTCTAGGGAGTGGAGCACAGGCCTGAGGGGAAAGATTTGGAGATTGGGCCCATCCTGGAATCTCCACTCCCCATCCTGGTATCTCCAGTCCCTCTTGGATTCTGCGTGGTTATCCAAAATCAGCAACCAACTGACGGCTCACAAGGAGTGACCCCCCCAAACAGAAGAGGACTGTGTCTGTAAAGTCTCTGCACTGGCTCGGGGCAGCACTCCCTCTGCCCACCTGGGACTGTGTAGGTTCCTCTTCTTACCAACTCTCTCCCTCTGCAGGGCAGCAGCTTCCTGCCCGCCTATGACCTGTCAAGGCTGCCCGCCTTCAACCATGCAGGCCTCTCTCAGCAAAACCTGCCCCTTTCCCTTTCCCCAATAAACCTGTTTTTTAAATATAACTACCGTCTCTGTCTCGTGGAGAAACTCGCCTGGGAAACTCGCCGCGTGCCACTGACAGGGGAGCTCTGCAGACACCTATCCCAGAGTGAACCCCAGGACCCCGCTGTAACGCAACCAACCCATTCCAGGTGTGTTTATGAACGGTTCTAGCAGCCACATGCTCCTCGCCCTTGTTTGTAGTCGCCGCTCTCCTCCACACACTCCACTGTCCTCCTCCACCCTCGACACCGCACCCCCACCCTACTCCAGGTGCCGCCATCAGGCCTGCGTTCAGGCCCGCAGGGATGCGTCATCTCTCCTAATGGCGGGAGAGCAGAAAAGCCTGATACTTTTTACCTTACCCTACAATCCACCCCCTCAGGGTTTTCTGCCAGACCATCTACATATAGACAATTTTGTTTCTTAGCAAACATAAACAACACAGCCATGGCCCACAAAAGTAAATAGTACACATCACACTATAACAACAAAAGACAACAGAACACAAGTTAGTCCAGGCGAGGTACCAACCTAGTGGCAAAAGACATTCATTGGCACCAGCAGATGATCCACCAAATCTGCTGCCGAAGGCACTGCAGCATGCAAAGTGGGAACTAGCTTATTTAACTCATGATAATCTACCGTCATGCGCCAAGAGCCATCGGCTTCTTCACTGGCCACACCGGTGAATTGTCGGGGCTGTGGGCAGTACGCACAATGCCCGCTTTCTCCAGTTCTGATATTGTGCCCAATTTCCTTGTAGCCTCCGGGCAACTGATATTGGTTGGTATTAGTCACTTGCCTAGGGACTGGCAGTTGTGTGGGCAGATGCTTAGCGTGTCCTCTCACCACTGCCTTTACCACACGCACTCTAAGGTGAAACTCTCCGGCTGTGGTCTCTAGCCATAAGCCACTTAGTACATCCACCCCCAGGATGTACTCCAGGACGGGCGATACATATACTTTATACTCTTTTGGGGGGTAATGGCCCAATCCCCAGAGATAGTCTCATTGATGTCACCTTGACACTCTGGCCTCCATAGCCATCAATACAAGTAGACCTGTGAAATCTTTCTGGATTTCCATAGAGCAGAGTACATTCTGCTCCTGTGTCTGCCAGAGCTAAAACCCTTTGCATGTTAGTTGGGGACCAGTGGATGGCGAGCTCCACATGTGGCCTCCGGTCCCCGCCCATCCCCTGTGGACGGGTTCCTTGGCCCTCACCCTATTTGAAAGCGATCAGGCCTCACCCGAGGATAGGGTTGGCAGCAAGTGTCTTCCAGGCGCAGGACATGTGCCTGAGGCCTGGAGCTTCCAGGCTCCCTCTGAGCAGCAGTCCTTCTCATGGGCGTGAACCTCTGGTCTTCTTGCAGCTGCTGCCATAATTCCAACAAATATAGATTGGGCTGTGCGTGTATTTTAGTGCTATCTACACCTGCTCTCACTAAATCTGTCCACATTTGGTTATGGGTGACTTTAATAAGTTCTGTGGTGCCAAGAAGATTCCTTTCCCTCCTTGGCATCCTTTTGACTTTTCAACAACTACCCATATTCCCTCCTGAGTTTGAGAGCGCCAGTTCTCAACTTCGCCCAAGCTGGCTATCACTGTTGTGACGTCGTGTAGCTGACGACTCACATGGGGTGCTACAACTGCCATGAGGGATCCAAATGAGGATGAGGGGACATTTTTTAATACCAAGTCTCTCATCCCTGCTGTGAAACGCTCATCATCAGGACCACGGGAATTCACATTAAACATGGCCTGCCGCATCCCCAATTCCCGAAGGACCTGTACCAGCTCGGCGTACGTCTGCCATCCACTTACTGTGTCCGGCACGTCTCCTGCATCAGCCAGACTGTCCGTATGGCAGCCATTATCCATTCCCGGAGGGTGTGGTCGCCCTGGCCATACTGCTGGCTGTTCTGTAGCCTCTGTCGCAAGGATGGGTGTAAACCATGGAGGCCAGTCTCTCCATCACTTGTGCCGTGCAAATGATCCCATCCAGCCCCAGGCCCCACAAATGTAGCAGCCAGGCTGCCAAGGGTTCCCCTGGTTTCTGGTGGAAACTGCTTGTCCAAGTCCACCAGTTCCGCCTGGGTGTATGGTTGATAGGAAGTAAATTCTGTCATTTGTGGTGGTCCAGCAGCCTGACCACCCACCTGGGGCCATGGGTGGCTGCCGCTTTATTTCTGAGTCACCACTCGGCGGGCCCGGAGCATGGGACCAGCCTCCACCTCCTCTCCAGAGGAGTCCGGCATCTCAGGGGTCGCAGGTTGGTTTGCCATTGCTGGTTGTGACTCGGGCAAAGGGCCAGCCTCCCTCTCCTCCTGTCCTGAGGAGGGGTCTGGCATCTCTGGAGTCATGGGTTGGTTTCCCACCACCAGCTGCGATTCGGGCAAAGGGCCAGCCTCCCTCTCCTTCCTTTCTGAGCTGGAGTCTGGCATCTCCAGAATGGTGGGTTGGTTTCTCTGAACTTCTTCCTCCAGAATCCTCAAACATTGTAGTTTTCGCATCTTTTCCCGCATCTCATCCCATACTCGCTGGACTCTAGATTGCTCTTTCTGCCTGGACTCAAGCAGAGCTGTGAGAAACACCCATCCCACTGCTCCTGCCACCTCGCGGGCACTGCATCTGTAACAGGGTGGTCCCTAGGAAAGGGGGAGGTTCCCTGCCCCACCCAAGGGAGGGTGGAGCTGAGCAGGAAGAGGAGAAGCTGAAGAAGAGACTGAGGAGGGAAGCAGGATGGAGCAAGGAGACCTGGAGGAGGCGCATGGAGCCTAGAGACACGTGAAGAAACTGTGCTTGTCTTTTGGTCGTGGACTGGGTAACACAGATGTGGGTGAGACCCGTGGGGAGGTGACAATGGCAGCTTTTATCTTGATGTTGATTTTGCTCTTTTCCTTCCGGGCTTGTTCAGTTGTTTGTGACCCTTTTCTGTGGGTCCCCACTGGAAGATGCTTTAGACTTGTAGCAGGCTTTGGGGCCTTGTTCTGGGCCAATCCCATTTGGATGGACTTTTACCCACGAGGGGACGGGTAACTCTGGATGCTTCATTTAGAAACTAGACTCTTTGCCTTCCCTGTATTGTTTCCTAGTTTTATTAAAGTTCCTTCCCATTAAAGTCTCCTATGTTTTGTGTTGATGCGGCGGATGGCAGAACCCATGTAGAATAGGCAGGTTTGCGGGGTTTGGGCTGCCCCTCTCCCTGTCCTATAACACATCCACTCAGGGTTTCTTCTATTTCATACAGGGCCTGTTCCAACTGCCCTGGGGATCCATCTACCTCTGGCCATTCCTGGAGAGGTGCCCACAGGGCGAGGAGGTTGGCCACTGAGTACCATCTGCTCGTGGCTGGCCACCTGGCAACCCCTCCCCAGGTTCCAAAGGGTTTCGTCTGCGTAGAGCCGTCCTGCTTTGAACCGTCCTGCCGTCTACGCTAGTTGTAGTGCAACCAACCCATCCCGGGTAGGTTTATGAACAGATCTAGCACCCACATGCTCTTCATCGCTGTTTGTAGTCACCGTCCTCCTCGTATGGGGTGGAACTGGGTGATCTCCCGTGCTTGTCAAAATTAACTGCCTTGGAGACAGGCTGCTGCTTGGAGCCTGGCTAAGAGGCAGCGAGCCCTGCCCCTGCGACCCGCATCAGTGTCAGTCTGGGATTCCCAGCCAGGCTCCTGGCGGGGACCTGCTTCAGGGCCTGGGGGCATGGTTGTGTCAGTGAAGTGGCCTGATCTGCGTGGCCTCGAGCAGACTGAAAAACACGTTCTCTGTGATTAGAGGTCAGGGTGGAAGAGAGGATAACGTGTAGTCATGACACCGAAGGTTATAGGTGTAACCTTAGGTGTAACCTTGGGTAAGATAACGAAATTCTTTGGTGTAGGTAGTGGGGTCCTTAGTGAAACAGCCGAGATGCTTTTCCATCTGGGAGAGATCAGACAGAGGGAAAGGATCGTGGACTCCACCTGCTCCTTCAGTCCCCGCAACCTCCCTAAGGGGACAAAGAGGACGACTGTGAGAGCAGGTGTGGTGGCTGGGAGGTGGAAGCGGGGGCAGGCCTGGGGAGCTGAAGGAGGTGAAGACTGAACATCTAGAGGATCAGAGAACGCAGAAGAGGAGAGGGCGAAGAGGGAGAGGAGACTGGAGACTTGGAAAGTACAACTGGTTTGCAGGAGGGAGAGATGGGAGGGCATGAGAAAGGGACACCTGGACTGGATGGGCGTCCCCAAATCAGAACCAGGAGCAATGGGGGTCGGCTGGCGTAGGCCCGCGGTTTATGGAACAGTCGACCAGGATGGGGGTGAGGAGAGGAGCCGGGTAACCAGGGGTGAGGGCCTCCTAGGAAGGAGGGTCAGGCAGGTGACTCACCCCAAGGATCAAGGCCGGTGGTGGATGTGAGGCGTCTGCCATGGAGAGGAGAGTCCCAGGGACGGGAAGGCGGCCCCAGCGCCAGGGGACACAGCCTTCCGGGTTTCGGGCACCAAGATGAAAGGTTTGGCGCGGTAAAGAAAAGGGGAGCCAGGCTAAACTTTCTCAAAGGAAGGGACATTCATTGTGCCCCCAGGCGAGCTTTGCTGATTCAAGGTGGGGTGTCCCTGAAGTCACGCCCGTTGTGGGGGGAGATGTCATTTCATAGGGTGAGGAGAGGTTAGGCAGGAAAACTGGGTTGGCAGGGGGGAACAGGTTTAGGTGGAACAAAGTTGTTTTTTCGTGGAGCCGAGTTGTTTTCCCCTGCTTATGGCTTCAGTTTCAGTTTGATGGAATCAGGGGTACTGGTGTCAGGGCCATCTTGTTGTTTGTATGTGGGCTTCCCCATTCCTGGCCCCTGCATCGACCTTTCATACCAGCCTTTTGTTGATAGGAAAAGGGGCGACGGTTCTTTCTTTGGCTACTTCCTGCTGGACGGGGGCGAAGACCGGGGTGGGGGCTCAGGCCTGGTTATGAGAAGGTCTTTGCAGGGACACGAGGATATGGGTGGAGGAGTTGGTTAAAGGTGCTACGGGGTGGGTCTTGGATCCGGTGTTGGATGAAATGCAGTAAGCATGGGGCAAAAAGAAAAAAATAAGGTTAGGATCAGAGGCCCTGTGAGTGCTAATACCTTGCCTGAGGCTGCGCTGATCTGGAATTTCCAGGTATAGACAGAAGAACGGGAAGTGGCTTGAAGTGATGGGATTAGAAACAGTGGGTCTCTGCTCTGTAGGCTGAGTGGAACCTGGACCAGGGGAGCAGTGATGCGTGCCCGAGTTGGGCCCAGCACTTGCATACATACTGCTTGAGTAGGTCCTGGAGCCGATGTGGAGAATTAACATCTACAGATTGGCCCAGTGTGGGTTTTAAGGCCTGTCTAGCGAGACGAGCAGCTGCCGCAAGTGCGTGCAGGCAGGGCTGCCATCCTCTTACAGTGGGATCCGTTTGTTTAGGGAAATAAGCAACTGGTCGCTGGACAGCCCAGGTTGGCCCAGAACCCCTAGAGCAATGCCCTGTTGCTCATCTGTCAATAACAGGAATGGCTTTCCCGGGTCTGGGAGAGCGAAGGCTCATCTCAGAGAGCTTTGCGTGGATAAAGCAGAGAAAACAGGGTGTAGAAACAAAGAAAAGCATAATCATAATCACTGGGCCTACTAGGGGCAGGATCCATGGCAGTAAGGGAGAGCTGGTCCACATTTGGATGTCCTGGCCCCAGCTTCGGCTGACGAAGTATCGATCAGAGGGGACTTTGCTGGTCAGATGAGCAAGTCCATGAATGTGTTGGAGGAGGGGGAGACACCTGAGTACACACGATTTCTCACCAAAATCTCTCTTAGACCTTCAACACTTTCTTTTGCTTTCTTTCTTTCTTATGCCATTTCATTTTACCCATCTTGAACACCATCTAAACAATGATGAAAAACACAAATTTAAGGTAGACAGCCCCTGTAGCTTTTCGTTCCTGGACCCAGTGATTTACTTGGCAGAGACTGGTGTCCAAAGCCTGCATCTGTTGGGCGATATTAACGTTTCCAATTTGGCTAAGGTCACCCTGCAGGGTTTGAATCCAGGGAGGAGGAGGGGTGGGTGGCCGTCTGGAGAGGATTTTTAAAAGGGGAAATACCAGCTGGGCTGACACTGTGTAAGAATCCCAAGCTGCAAAAATTTGAGGTGACAATGCTCACTGTGGGACTGAGTTTGATCACAGCCTAGGGCTTCCTGGTGTAGGAAGATGTGCAGATTTTCCAGCTGAGCAGGTCGTGTGGAGTAAGGTTGGTCTGTGCATAAACTCTGTCCACCTTGAAGAGTCCTGTTTGGATTCTAATATACTGGTCCCCGAGTCTTTCTTAAGGGGAGCTAGAGACCTTCTCTATCTGCTCCTTGCAATCTGCACGTTTTACCACCTGGACCCAAGCCTTTGCAAGAGCTCCTGCATCCTCTATGCCATCCCTGTGCCCAGGATAGAGCAGCAGGTCTCTCCCAGCAAGGGGGCAGTATGGTCCTCAGGGAACTGAGCCTATGATGGGGGAGAGAGGCCCAGGGTTTCCTGCCTCTGGCCCTGGGGCCACCCACACAGCCTCATACCCCTCCTGGGCCCTGTACCTGCTCAGCTCTCCCCAGCCCCTCCACACCCCACCACTCACCCACTCTGCTCCCCTCCAGGTGTTTCACCAGTTCCGTGGCCCTCCTGGCCCTTCACCTGCTCTGCTCAGGGACATCAGTTTTGCCCAGATTTCTGTGCTGCAGTCCCATGGGTCTCATGCTGCTCCTGGCTCCTGTGACTGGGCCCAGCCCCTGAGCCTCTCCAGAGCCTCAACCTTCCCTGGTGTACTCCTGTTCCCCATGGCCACTTTGTGCTTTGGGGTGGGGAGGCTTTTGTCTGGTGTGGTGCTATTTTTAGTCTTTGTTGCTCTGCAACTCGAATGCTGCACAGCAGCAACAAAATTCTAGGATAATCTCTAATACCCTGTCTCTGGCCCTGATGATTGCTGAAGGGGCCACTGCACTGGAAGGCCAGCCACGTCTTGGGGGAGGTCTTAGGGGGGTGCTGGAGGCCTGTGGAGCTGGACAGATCGTGCTGGCCCTGCTTTCCTGGTCCCTCTCCAGCTGGGGGCCTGTCTCAGTGGTGCTGCCGTGCTCCCCAGTGTCCTCCAGCTGGAGGACTGACACCAAGGTGCTACTGTGCTCCCTGGTGTCCTCCTGCTGGGGTCTGGCCACAGAGGTGCTGGTGTCCCCCCAGGCGTCCTCCAGTACCGGGCCTAGCGCAGAGGGTCTGCCCTTCGGGGCATCATCTAACAGGCGGCCTGGCCCTGCGGCGGTGGTGTGCTTCTGGGCGTCCTCCAGCT
>NW_023602073.1:41604470-41640432 GCF_014898055.3 Talpa occidentalis | reverse complement strand
GTGACCCAAGAACCCCAACTGTGAACCCAACACCTCTCCCAATATCACTCCTCACCATGTCAACGTTATAAAAACAAGCAAAGTCAGAGAAACAGTCAGCAAGAGGCACATCGAGGAGACTGGCTGTAACTGAGTGAGGCAATTTGGATTATGGAACATAAAATGTACATTAGGAAAACCTGATGAAATTAGCACGGAGTTTGGTAATGTGTCAACATTGCTTCATTAGCTGTGAAAAAAAAAGACAACTGTATTCATGTAAGATGTTAAAAAGTGGAAATGGGTGTGGATGATAAGAACTGTACTATCTTTGTAACTTTTCTGTAAATTTAACAGTATTCATTAAATGTTATTTTTTTTTTTAAAGTCCTCAATACTAAATAGTTGTAAAGAGGAAAAATGATCTACTTTCCTGTTCCCCCAGGTTTTGTTATCCAGAGGCTGGAGAGAGGGTCCTGGGGAGTAAAGCTGGAATCCTCACACCCAGGGCATTCCCCCGAGTCTCCTCTCCTCTGAGCCCTGCTTCTCTGACTCCTCACAGAGCATCTCACCAAGGATGCCGCCCTCCAGGACCCCAACTCTGCCCATCTCAGAACCGGCCCTGTCCGGCAGCTCCACCAGAATCCGAAACACTCCACCAGAATCGGGAAACAGTCAGACACCCTTTTTATACTGGGCTCCGCCTGTAACAGTTTTGGGCAGTAAAGAAAAGGGGACGCACAAGCTAAACTTCTCAAAGGAAGGGACAATTCATTGCGCCCCAGGCAAGCGTCGTACCCAAGATGGGTGTCCCTGAAATCGTGCCCGTTGTGGGGGGAGATGTCATTTCATAGGCGTGAGGAGAGGTCTGGCAGGAAAACTGGGTGGTGGGGGAAACAGGCTTAGGGGGAACTAAGTTGTTTTTTCGTGGAGCCGAGTTGTTTTCTCCTGCCTTATGCTTCAGTTTGGTTTGATGAATCAGGGGTACTGGTGTGTCAGGCCCATCTTGTTTTTTGTATGTGGGCTTCCCCATTCCTGGCCCCTGCATCGACCTTCATACCAGCTTTTGTTGAAAAGGGCAATGGTTCTCTCTTGCTACTTCCTGCTGGACAGGGGCAAAGATCAGGGTGGGCGCTCAGGCCTGGTTATGAGACAGTCTTTGCAGCGCGAGGATATGGATGAGAAGGAGTTGGTTAAAGGTGGTATGGGACAATCTTGGATCGGTGTTGGTGAAATGGACTAAGCATGGGGCAAAAAAAAAATGAGGAGATTAGGATAAGAAGCCCTATGAGTGGTAATACCTGGTCCGAGGCTGTGCTGATCTGGAATTGCTGGGCATAGACAGAAGAACTGGAAAGTGGCTTGAAGAGATGGGATTAGAAACAGAGGAAGGAGAGGGCCTCCCCGGCGCGCCAGCGGTTGATGGTTGAGCGCTGGGTTGAAGCTGCCCACAGCCTCTACAGCACCGGTTCAATCCCTGGCCTCAAGGCGAGGGTCCCACTGGCGGGCAGACCTCTCCTGCCGCCCACTGCTCCCTCAGCAGTGTGCTTCGTCAAGTCTGCCTGTTCTGCTCTTCGCTTTGTCTCTGTGAGTTCTCTCACCCTCTGTGTTTCTGACTGTACCCAGTGCTTGCATAATAAATCTTAAAAAAAAAAAAAGAAAGAAACAGAGGAAGAAAATCAGAGGGCCTTCTACTCTATAGGCTGAGTGGGATGTGGACCAGGATGCCATTGATGCAAAACCCGAGTTGGGCCCATGTGCTTGTATACATACTGCTTGTCCACAGGGACCGCTTTGACCCTGGACAGCTGATGCCTTGACAGCCATTGGTTAGTCAGGATGATCGTGTGTGGACCCATCCACTTTGGTGGAAGTGGTTGGAGAGATGGCTTTCAGAAGAACCTGGTCTCCAGGGCACCAGGTTGACAGGTGCATCAGGGACGGGAGGCACAGGTTGTGGCAGACAACGGTCTGCGTGTTCTTGAGCAGCTGTCTGAGCAAAGAGAATATGGAAAGAATTCCAGCCAACAGTGTAGTTGGACGCGGAGCTCATGGTTAGTAAGAAGAGGTCTGCCACACATCCGTTCAAGGGGGCTCTAGGAACAAGGGCCATGGGAGTGGTTCGGAGGTGACTAAAGCCAGTGGGAGCAGCTCCACCCGGATTTGTGGGCTCTGTGGAGAGTTTGGCTAGGTGGTCTCTGGTCAGACCATTTACCCGTTCTACCTTACCAGAGGATTGCAGTCGGGAGGAATGTGTAGTTCCCAGGTGATGCCCAGGGAGGAGACCTGTGGAGTAATCTTTGAGATAAGGCAGGTCCATGGTCCGACTGGTGATGGTGTCCACCGTAGTAAGAAGAGGGTGTTACCTGCGTAGGGAGTGGAACACCCGTGAAGCTGGCAGGATGGAGTGGAGGATTGGGAGAGGGAGATGAGAGGGCCTTTGACAAAGAGAGTAGAATCTAACAGACAAGAGGGTGATGGAGGCAAGAGAGCCTGATGAGTGAGCAGGTCCTGGAGCCGATGTGAGAGAACTAACATTTATACAGTTTGGCCCAGTGTGGGTTAAGGCCTTAGGTCTAGCGAGACGCAAAGCTGCCGCAAGGGCACGCAGCAGGGCTGCCATCCTCTTACAGTGGGATCCATTTGTTTAGAGAAATAAGCAACTCCTCGCTGGACTGGCGTAGGTTGGCTCAGAACCCCTAGAGCAACGCCCTGTTCCTCATCTGTCAATAACAGGAATGGCTTTCCCGGGTCTGGGAGTGCGAAGGCTCATCTCAGAGAGCTTTTCCTGGATAAAGCAGAGAAAATGGGGTGTAGAAACAAATAAAAGCATGGATCATGATCACCAGGCCTACTATGGGAAGGATCCATGGCAGTAAGGGAGAGTTGGTCCAAGTTTGGATGTCCTGGCCCCAGCTTCAGCTGACAAAAGTTCAGTCAGAGGGGGCTTTTGCTGGTCAGATGAGCAAGTCCATGAATGTGTTGGAGGAGGGGAGACACCTGAGTACACACGATTTCTCACCAAAACCCTCCCTTCAGACCTTCAACACTTTCTTTTGCTTGCTTTCATTCTAATGCATTTCATTTTACCCTTATCCGGCTTTACATTATCTTAAGGCCCTTCAGAATATCCCTCTTCCATTACATTTCTTTTTTCAAACACTCATACCTCACCTTACTTGCATTTACCAAACTTAGCAAAACCTTAGTTTTAGAAGGGAATTGAACACCATCTAAACAATGATGAAAAAACACATTTAAGGTAGACAGCCCCTGTAGTTTTTCGTTCCGTACCCAGTGATTTAATTGGCAGAGACTGTGTCCAAAGCCTGCATCTGTTGGGCGATATTAATGTTTCCAATTTGGCTAAGGTCACCCTGCAGGGTTTGAATCCAGGGGGAGGAAGGGTGGGTAGCCGTCTGGAGAGGATTTTTAAAAGGAGAAATTCCAGCTGGACTGACACTGTGTAAGAATCCCAAGTTGCAAAATCCCTTCTGCACGTACTCCATGACGAGCTGCAGCTTCGGCCCAGGGACACTGGACACCTAGGTGTGCTCACTGCGGGACTGAGACTGATCATAGCCTAGGCTTCGTGGAGCAGGAAGATGTGTGGATTTTCCAGCTGAGCAGGTCATGGTGGATTAGGGCTGCTCTGTGAATAACCTCTGCCCACCTTGGAGAGTCCCGTTTGGATTCTAATATACTGGTCCCAGAGTCTTTTTAAGGGGAGCTAGAGAGCCTATCTATGTGCTCCTTGCAATCTGCACGATTTACCACCCAGCGCCCAGCCTTTGCAAGAGCTCCTGCATCTCTGCACCATCTGTGTGCCCAGGGGTGAGCAGCAGGTTTCTCCCACCAGGGGCAGTACCTAAAGGGGGAGAGAGGCCTAGGGTTCCTCGCTGTGGCCCTGGGACCTCTGGAGGCTTCTGTCCACACAGCCCCACACCCCTCTCCTGGTCCTGTACCTGCTCAACTCTCCCCAACCCCTCCACACGCCAACCCTCACACCGCTCTGCTCCTCTCCAGATGCTTCACCAGTTTCGTTCCTGCCTGGTCTTCACCTGCTGTGCTCCAGGGACATCAGTGCTGCCCAGACTTCTGTTGCAGTCCTGTGAGTCTCATGCTGCTCTTGGCCCCTCTGACTGGGCCCAGCCCGGACCCTCCCGAGCCTCAACCTTCCCTGTGTACTCCTGTTCCATGGCCACTGAGTGCTTGTTCTTTGGGGTGGGGGGTCTTCTGCCGGTATGGCATATTTTTAATCTTTGTTGCTCTCCAGTTCCAATGCTGCACAGCAGCACAAAATTCTAGGATATATTTCTAATACTCTATCTCTGGCCCTGATGATTGCTGAAGGGGCCACTGCACTGGAAGGCAGTCACATATTGGGGGACGTCTTTAGGGTGGTGCTGGAGGGCTGGGGAGCTGGACTGATTGTGTTGGCCCTGCTTTCCTGGTCCCTCTGCAGCTGGGGGCCTGTTCAGTGGTGCTACCGTGCTCCCCATGTTCTCCAGCTGGGGTCTAGCCACAGAGGTGCTGGTGTCCCCCCAGCATCCTCCAGCTCTGGGCCTAGCGCAGAGACTGCCCTTTGGGTGTCCTCTAGCAGGGGGCTTGGACCTGCAGCAGTGGTGTGCTGCTGCGCAACCTCCAGCTCAGGGACCTGGTGGAGATGACCCTGTTGCCCCCGGTGACATCTTTCTCCTCTTTTGGACTTCCTGCTTTCGCAGGATACCTGGCCTTGGGGCATTCCAAAACCTCAGGCTGAGGGAGTGGGGTGGGTATCTTTTCCAATCTTCTGCACTGGGTGCTTTCCAGGATACCCGGCCTTGGGGTACTTCCCCGAAACCTCAGGTGCCGGCGGGGTGGGGGTGGGTGGGGAGTCCTTGTAATCAGGGTAACCGGGATCCCGGAAGGTGACTCGCTTCGGCACCTGGAAGGTAACGCGCCTGGGCCGCTCCTCGCCCTCCTCCTCATAGTCCTCCTCGCCTGCTTCCTGGAGCGGAGGATCAGGTAGGTGGCCATGACCTCGCGGTACTTGTTAGTGTCAATGGCCTCCCGAATTTCCTGCCTCTGGTAGCCCAGGCGCTCCATACCTTTGGTTATCGTCAGGTCCTGGGGGCAGAGCGACGGCTCGCTGAAGGGCAGGAGTCCCCTCTCGTTTCTGCTACCCAGGCGTGCTGCTGGATGCTCTCCAGGGTGCTACGCTTCCAGGGGTCCCGTGCCAGCATTTTGGCCAGCAGGTCCCCGCCCTGGACCATGAGGTAGGTGGTCTGGTGGACGTTCCCACCCGACGCACTGACGCCTCTGATTGCCCTGAGGCTGGGCCCCCTGAAGGGCAGTGTGCCGGTCACCATTTCGTAGGGCATGATGCCCAGGCTCCAACGTCCACCTTGGGGCCGTTGTACTGCTGGCCAAGGTAGACCTTGGGCCCTGTATTCTGGGCGACAGCAGCACGTGCTCAGCGCCTGGGGAAGCCTTGGACACTGAGCCCGAAGAGGTAAAGGACCTATACAAAGAATATAAACACTATTAAAAGAAATAGAAGACACAAAGAAATGGAAAGACATCCCCTGCTCATGGATTGGTAGAATAAACATTATTAAATGGCCATCCTACCAAAAGCAATATACAGATTCAATGCTATTCCAATCAAAATCTCAATGTCATTCTTCAAAGAACTAGAACAATTATTGATGAAATTCATATGGAATTACAAAAAACTCCGAATAGCCAAGCTCTCCTGAAAAAAAAAAGGGAATGGAGGCATCACACTCCCAGACTTCAAACTCTACTACAAAGCCATAATCATCAAAACTGCATGGTATTGGAACAAGAACAGACACACAGACCAATGGAATCGAATAGAAAATCCAGAAATAACCCACAGATTTATGGTCAACTAATCTTTGACAAAGGAGCAAAGACTATGCATTGGAGCAAAGAAAGTTTGTTCAATAAATGGTGCTGGGAAAACTGGGTTGCCACATGCAAAGAATGAAGCTTGACCACTACCTCACACCATACACAAAAATCAACTCAAAATGGATTAAAGAACTAGACATAAGACCTGAAACCATAAAATACATAGAAGGAAATATAGGCGAAACACTACGTGATATGCACATCAAAGACATCTTTACAAACACATCACCCAAAGCAGTGATAGTGAAGGCAAAGATAAACAGCTGGGACTACATCAAATTAAAGAGCTTCTGCACAGCAAAAAGACAATAACAAAAAAAAGAGAAACCCACCAACTGGGAGAACATTTTTTTACACACACACTAATGATAAAGAACTGATCACAAAATCTGCAAAGAGCTGATGAGACTCAACAACAACAAAGAAAATAATCCAGGCAAAAATTGGGCAGAAGAGCTAAAAGAAACTTCTCTGAAGAGGAAATGCAAATGGCCAACAGAATATGAAAAAATGTTCAACATCACTTGTCATCAGGGAAATGCAAATCAAAACTACCATGAGATACCATCTTACACCAGTGAGAATGGCACATATTAAAAAAACTAGCAACAACAAATATTGGCGAGGGTGTGGAGAAAAAGGAACTCTCTGCACTGTTGGTGGAGTGCAAACTGGTCCAACCACTATGGAGAGCTGTGTGGAGATTTCTGGACCTACTAAACATAGAGCTTCCATATGATCCAGCAATTCCACTCCTAGGTATTTACCCAAAGGACACCTGCACCCCTATGATTATAGCAGCACTATTTACAATAGCTAAGATTTGGAAACAGCCCAAATGCCCAAAAATAGATGACTGGATCAAGAAGATGTGGTACATATATACCATGGAATATTACTCAGCATTCAAAAAAGATAAACACATGCAGTTTGCAGCAACATGGATGGCGCTGGAAGGGATCATGCTCAGCAAATAAGCCAGAAAGAAACAAAAACTACCGGATGTCACTCATAGCAGGAATCTAGAAAACTTAAATAAGGGACCAGGAAAATGAGTAACTATAAGAAAGTAAATTCAAAATCAACAAAAACTTTGAACCAGAGACACTTTTTTGGAGGTGGGTGGCGGGAGGGGAGGGATTGGGGTCAGAATGTGGGGGGGTTGCAATTGTTGGGGAATATAAAAATAAAATTTATTATTAAAAAAAGAATAACTACTTTTTAAAACTAATGCACATGACCAAAGTTTAAAAAAAAAATCAAAAAATCTGTTTGTATCACTATCTAATGCCTTAGGAGTATTAGTTATAAATGACAACTATATAAAGTCTAATAAAAAATTCCCAATTTTGAGATCAGGATTTACGATTTTGGTAATCAAAAACTAGATCAAAACTTAATGGTTGAATTTGTAGCATTCAAGCCTTA
The DNA here is from genome assembly GCF_014898055.3 of Talpa occidentalis. Lineage (NCBI taxonomy): Eukaryota > Metazoa > Chordata > Mammalia > Eulipotyphla > Talpidae > Talpa > Talpa occidentalis. The sequence goes on along the minus strand of NW_023602073.1, from coordinate 41,633,106 downwards.
CAGTTTTCATGTTGAGTATCAATATTTTATGTTGAAATGTCTCTATTTTCAAAAGGAAGCACACTATATTCAGGAAAAAAAAAAGAGTAATTGACCTAGTCTACATCAAAAAAGATAAGTTTGCATTTTGATGATTAGTCCTAAATCTCTTGATAAAATTCTTTCCAGAAAAATCCCAGATTGACTTCTTTCTTTCCCCTTGTCCTAGCAAAATCTAGCCGCATGGGCAAGTTCCTTAGCAACACTGTGTTCCTCACAGGTATGTAGGAAATGTATATGATATTAAGTCTCTCTTATTTTTCTTGGTTTTCATCAATCTATCTAGTACTTGCCTAAGAAAGAAATTTGGTTTTGGGATGTTATAATTTGCAACTCTGAAATTAATTTAAAATTCCTGTCCTAAGAAAAACTAACAGCTACAATTGGTATCTCTCCCTTAAATTTTTCTTTTATCATTATTTAAATGGTGGCCAAATTTCATATAAAACTAAGGTCTTATTAAGTTTAAGAATGAGAATGTTAAACAATATCACTTTCTCTAAATATTGTTGAGCTTGCAGGTTTATTTTTTGCTTCTTATTATAAGAAAACTAAATTTAATGACATCTCACCTAAACAAATTAAGACAGTTAAAATATGTGTTTCTGTATGAGATATCCAAGATAATAGGGTGGTCCCCAGGTAAAGGGAAGTTCCAGGTTCCCTGCCCAACCCAAAGGAAGAGAGAGAAGGGAGCTGAGAAGGGAGAGAAGAAGCTGCAGTGGAGACTGAGAAGGAAAGAAGCAGGATGGAGCCAGAAGGAGACCTGGAGGAGGCACATGGAGCCGAGAGACACGTGCAGAAACTGCACTTGCTTTTGGTCGTGGACTGGGTGACAACAGCATGGGCAGAGACCGTGGGGAGGTGACAATGGTGGTTTTTGTCTTGATTTTGATTTTGCTCTTTTCCTCCCACACTTGTCTGGTTGTTTCTGATCCTTTTCTGTGGGTCCCCACTGGAAGGCGCTTTAGACTTGGGACAGGCTTTCAGGCCTTGCTCTAGGCCAATCCTGTTTGGGTGGACTTTTCCCCACAAGGGGACGGGTAACTTTGGATGCTTGTTTTAGAAACTATATTCTTTACCTTTCCTGCATTGTTTACTAATTGTATTAACGTTCCTTTTCATTTAAGTCTCATATGTTTTCTGTTGATGCGGCGGATGGCAGAACCTATTTAGAGCAGGCAGGTTTGTGGTGTCTGGGCTGCCCTTCTCCCTGACCTCTAACAGATTCTTTGTCTTTTCTGTATTGTTTACTAATTGTGTTAAAGTTCCTTTCCATTAAAGTCTTAAATGTTTTGTGTCGATGCGGCAGATGGCAGAAACTATATAGAGCAAGCAGCTTTGGGGGTTCTGGGGTGCCCCTCTCCCTGCCCTGTAGTAGACTGACTACTGACACCTCCTGGATGACAAGTGATAGGGCCCAAGGACGTCACCAGGTCCCCAATGACATGGTCTCTGTGGTTAAGCCTAGAGTAACCCTGGATGTCACAGGTAAGATATTAATTCTCTGATTGCTATAGGAGCCACTTACTCCATACTCACCCAGCATTCGGGACCCAGCTTCCCCTCCTCACAAAATAGGAATACCTTAATAGCAGACAGAATAGAAAGATTGGAAAGGAGGTACCCTGACACCAGAACCTGACTCACAAGGAGGTAGGGATAGAGGGAAATAGCATGACCATTAACTCAGCTGTAGAGGTCATGACCCTTAGGCACCAGGGCCTTCTCACAAGGCATGAGACCCAAGCAGGATCAGATGCTCTAGGGAGTGGAGCACAGGCCTGAGGGGAAAGATTTGGAGATTGGGCCCATCCTGGAATCTCCACTCCCCATCCTGGTATCTCCAGTCCCTCTTGGATTCTGCGTGGTTATCCAAAATCAGCAACCAACTGATGGCTCACAAGGAGTGACCCCCCAAACAGAAGAGGACTGCGTCTGTAAAGTCTCTGCACTGGCTCGGGGCAGCACTCCCTCTGCCCACCTGGGACTGTGTAGGTTCCTCTTCTTACCAATCTCTCCCTCTGCAGGGCAGCAGCTTCCAGCCCGCCTATGACCTGTCAAGGCTGCCCGCCTTCAACCATGCAGGCCTCTCTCAGCAAAACCTGCCCCTTTCCCGTTCCCTAATAAACCTGTTTTTTAAATATAACTACCGTCTCTGTCTTGTGGAGAAACTCGCCTGGGAAACTCGCCGCGTGCCACTGACAGGGGAGCTCTGCAGATACCTATCCCAGAGTGAACCCCAGGACCCCGCTGTAACGCAACCAACCCATTCCAGGTGTGTTTATGAACGGTTCTAGCAGCCACATGCTCCTCGCCCTTGTTTGTAGTCGCCGCTCTCCTCCACACACTCCACTGCCCTCCTCCACCCTCCACACCGCACCCCCACCCTACTCCAGGTGCCGCCATCAGGCCTGCGTTCAGGCCCGCAGGGATGCGTCATCTCTCCTAATGGCGGGAGGGAGAAAAGCCTGATGCTTTTTACCTTACCCTACAATCCACCCCCTCAGGGTTTTCTGCCAGACATCTACATATAGACAATTTTGTTTCTTAGCAAACATAAACAACACAGCCATGGCCCACAAAAGTAAATAGTACACATCACACTATAACAACAAAAGACAACAGAACACAAGTTAGTCCAGGCGAGGTACCAACCTAGTGGCAAAAGACATTCATTGGCACCAGCAGATGATCCACCAAATCTGCTGCCGAAGGCACTGCAGCATGCAAGGCGGGAACTAGCTTATTTAACTCATGATAATCTACCGTCATGCGCCAAGAGCCATCGGCTTCTTCACTGGCCACACCGGTGAATTGTCGGGGCTGTGGGCAGTACGCACAATGCCCGCTTTCTCCAGTTCTGATATTGTGCCCAATTTCCTTGTAGACTCCGGGCAACTGATATTGGTTGGTATTAGTCACTTGCCTAGGGACTGGCAGTTGTGTGGGCAGATGCTTAGCGTGTCCTCTCACCACTGCCTTTACCACACGCACTCTAAGGTGAAACTCTCCGGCTGTGGTCTCTCGCCATAAGCCACATAGTACATCCACCCCCAGGATGTACTCCAGGACAGGCGATACATATACTTTATACTCTTTTGGGGGGTAATGGCCCAATCCCCAGAGATAGTCTCATTGATGTCACCTTGACACTCTGGCCTCCATAGCCATCAATACAAGTAGACCTGTGAAATCTTTCTGGATTTCCATAGAGCAGAGTACATTCTGCTCCTGTGTCTGCCAGAGCTAAAACCCTTTGCATGTTAGTTGGGGACCAGTGGATGGCAAGCTCCACATGTGGCCTCCGGTCCCCGCCCATCCCCTGTGGACGGGTTCCTTGGCCCTCACCCTATTTGAAAGCGATCAGGCCTCACCCGAGGATAGGGTTGGCAGCAAGTGTGTTCCAGGCACAGGGCGTGTGCCTGAGACCTGGAGCTTCCAGCTCCCCTGAGCAGCAGTCCTTCTCATGGGCGTGACCCTCTGGTCTTCTTGCAGCTGCTGCCATAATTCCAACAAATATAGATTGGGCTGTGCGTGTATTTTAGTGCTATCTACACCTGCTCTCACTAAATCTGTCCACATTTGGTTATGGGTGACTTTAATAAGTTCTGTGGTGCCAAGAAGATTCCTTTCCCTCCTTGGCATCCTTTTGACTTTTCAACAACTACCCATATTCCCTCCTGAGTTTGAGAGCGCCAGTTCTCAACTTCGCCCAAGCTGACTATCACTGTTGTGACGTCGTGTAGCTGACGACTCACATGGGGTGCTACAACTGCCATGAGGGATCCAAATGAGGATGAGGGGACATTTTTTAATACCAAGTCTCTCATCCCTGCTGTGAAACGCTCATCATCAGGACCACGGGAATTCACATTAAACATGGCCTGCCGCATCCCCAATTCCCGAAGGACCTGTACCAGCTCGGCGTACGTCTGCCATCCACTTACTGTGTCCGGCACGTCTCCTGCATCAGCCAGACTGTCCGTATGGCAGCTATTATCCATTCCCGGAGGGTGTGGTCGCCCTGGCCATACTGCTGGCTGTTCTGTAGCCTCTGTCGCAAGGATGGGTGTAAACCATGGAGGCCAGTCTCTCCATCACTTGTGCCGTGCAAATGATCCCATCCAGCCCCAGGCCCCACAAATGTAGCAGCCAGGCTGCCAAGGGTTCCCTGGTTTCTGGTGGAAATTGTTTGTCCAAGTCCACCAGTTCCGCCTGGGTGTATGGTTGATAGGAAGTAAATTCTGTCATTTGTGGTGGTCCAGCAGCCTGACCACCCACCTGGGGCCATGGGTGGCTGCCGCTTTATTTCTGAGTCACCACTCAGCGGGCCCGGAGCATGGGACCAGCCTCCACCTCCTCTCCAGAGGAGTCCGGCATCTCAGGGGTCGCAGGTTGGTTTGCCATTGCTGGTTGTGACTCGGGCAAAGGGCCAGCCTCCCTCTCCTCCTGTCCTGAGGAGGGGTCTGGCATCTCTGGAGTCATGGGTTGGTTTCCCACCACCAGCTGCGATTCGGGCAAGGGCCAGCCTCCCTCTCCTTCCTTTCTGAGCTGGAGTCTGGCATCTCCAGAATGGTGAGTTGGTTTCTCTGAACTTCTTCCTCCAGAATCCTCAAACATTGTAGTTTTCGCATCTTTTCCCGCATCTCATCCCATACTCGCTGGACTCTAGATTGCTCTTTCTGCCTGGACTCAAGCAGAGCTGTGAGAAACACCCATCCCACTGCTCCTGCCACCTCGCGGGCACTGCATCTGTAACAGGGTGGTCCCTAGGAAAGGGGGAGTTTCCCTGCCCCACCCAAGGGAGGGTGGAGCTGAGCAGGAAGAGGAGAAGCTGAAGAAGAGACTGAGGAGGGAAGCAGGATGGAGCAAGGAGACCTGGAGGAGGCGCATGGAGCCTAGAGACACGTGAAGAAACTGTGCTTGTCTTTTGGTCGTGGACTGGGTAACACAGATGTGGGTGAGACCCGTGGGGAGGTGACCATGGCAGCTTTTATCTTGATGTTGATTTTGCTCTTTTCCTTCCGGGCTTGTTCAGTTGTTTGTGACCCTTTTCTGTGGGTCCCCACTGGAAGATGCTTTAGACTTGTGGCAGGCTTTGGGGCTTGTTCTGGGCCAATCCCATTTGGATGGACTTTTACCCACGAGGGGACGGGTAACTCTGGATGCTTCATTTAGAAACTAGACTCTTTGCCTTCCCTGTATTGTTTCCTAGTTTTATTAAAGTTCCTTCCCATTAAAGTCTCCTATGTTTTGTGTTGATGCGGCGGATGGCAGAACCCATGTAGAATAGGCAGGTTTGCGGGGTTTGGGCTGCCCCTCCCCTGTCCTATAACACATCCACTCAGGGTTTCTTCTATTTCATACAGGGCCTGTTCCAACTGCCCTGGGGATCCATCTACCTCTGGCCATTCCTGGAGAGGTGCCCACAGGGCGAGGAGGTTGGCCACCGAGTACCATCTGCTCGTGGCTGGCCACCTGGCAACCCCTCCCCAGGTTCCAAAGGGTTTCGTCTGCGTAGAGCCGTCCTGCTTTGAACCGTCCTGCCGTCTACGCTAGTTGTAGTGCAACCAACCCATCCCGGGTAGGTTTATGAACAGATCTAGCACCCACATGCTCTTCATCGCTGTTTGTAGTCACCGTCCTCCTCGTATGGGGTGGAACTGGGTGATCTCCCGTGCTTGTCAAAATTAACTGCCTTGGAGACAGGCTGCTGCTTGGAGCCTGGCTAAGAGGCAGCGAGCCCTGCCCCTGCGACCCGCATCAGTGTCAGTCTGGGATTCCCAGCCAGGCTCCTGGCGGGGACCTGCTTCAGGGCCTGGGGCATGGTTGTGTCAGTGAAGTGGCCTGATCTGCGTGGCCTCGAGCAGACTGAAAAACACGTTCTCTGTGATTAGAGGTCAGGGTGGAAGAGAGGATAACGTGTAGTCATGACACCGAAGGTTATAGGTGTAACCTTAGGTGTAACCTTGGGTAAGATAACGAAATTCTTTGGTGTAGGTAGTGGGGTCCTTAGTGAAACAGCCGAGATGCTTTTCCATCTGGGAGAGATCAGACAGAGGGAAAGGATCGTGGACTCCACCTGCTCCTTCAGTCCCCGCAACCTCCCTAAGGGGACAAAGAGGACGACTGTGAGAGCAGGTGTGGTGGCTGGGAGGTGGAAGCGGGGGCAGGCCTGGGGAGCTGAAGGAGGTGAAGACTGAACATCTAGAGGATCAGAGAACGCAGAAGAGGAGAGGGCGAAGAGGGAGAGGCGACTGGAGACTTGGAAAGTACAACTGGTTTGCAGGAGGGAGAGATGGGAGGGCAAGAGAAAGGGACACCTGGACTGGATGGGCGTCCCCAAATCAGAACCAGGAGCAATGGGGGTCGGCTGGCGTAGGCCCGCGGTTTATGGAACAGTCGACCAGGATGGGGGTGAGGAGAGGAGCCGGGTAACCAGGGGTGAGGGCCTCCTAGGAAGGAGGGTCAGGCAGGTGACTCACCCCAAGGATCAAGGCCGGTGGTGGATGTGAGGCGTCTGCCATGGAGAGGAGAGTCCCAGGGACGGGAAGGCGGCCCCAGCGCCAGGGGACACAGCCTTCCGGGTTTCGGGCACCAAGATGAAAGGTTTGGCGCGGTAAAGAAAAGGGGAGCCAGGCTAAACTTTCTCAAAGGAAGGGACATTCATTGTGCCCCCAGGCGAGCTTTGCTGATTCAAGGTGGGGTGTCCCTGAAGTCATGCCCGTTGTGGGGGAGATGTCATTTCATAGGGTGAGGAGAGGTTAGGCAGGAAAACTGGGTTGGCAGGGGGGGAACAGGTTTAGGTGGAACAAAGTTGTTTTTTCGTGGAGCCGAGTTGTTTTCTCCTGCTTATGGCTTCAGTTTCGGTTTGATGGAATCAGGGGTACTGGTGTCAGGGCCATCTTTTTGTTTGTATGTGGGCTTCCCCATTCCTGGCCCCTGCATCGACCTTTCATACCAGCCTTTTGTTGATAGGAAAAGGGGCGACGGTTCTTTCTTTGGCTACTTCCTGCTGGACGGGGGCGAAGACCGGGGTAGGGGCTCAGGCCTGGTTATGAGAAGGTCTTTGCAGGGACACGAGGATATGGGTGGAGGAGTTGGTTAAAGGTGCTACGGGGTGGGTCTTGGATCCGGTGTTGGATGAAATGCAGTAAGCATGGGGCAAAAAGAAAAAAATAAGGTTAGGATCAGAGGCCCTGTGAGTGCTAATACCTTGCCTGAGGCTGCGCTGATCTGGAATTTCCAGGTATAGACAGAAGAACGGGAAGTGGCTTGAAGTGATGGGATTAGAAACAGTGGGTCTCTGCTCTGTAGGCTGAGTGGAACCTGGACCAGGGGAGCAGTGATGCGTGCCCGAGTTGGGCCCAGCACTTGCATACATACTGCTTGAGTAGGTCCTGGAGCCGATGTGGAGAATTAACATCTACAGATTGGCCCAGTGTGGGTTTTAAGGCCTGTCTAGCGAGACGAGCAGCTGCCGCAAGTGCGTGCAGGCAGGGCTGCCATCCTCTTACAGTGGGATCCGTTTGTTTAGGGAAATAAGCAACTGGTCGCTGGACAGCCCAGGTTGGCCCAGAACCCCTAGAGCAATGCCCTGTTGCTCATCTGTCAATAACAGGAATGGCTTTCCCGGGTCTGGGAGAGCGAAGGCTCATCTCAGAGAGCTTTGCGGGATAAAGCAGAGAAAACAGGGTGTAGAAACAAAGAAAAGCATAATCATAATCACTGGGCCTACTAGGGGCAGGATCCATGGCAGTAAGGGAGAGCTGGTCCACATTTGGATGTCCTGGCCCAGCTTCGGCTGACAAAGTATCGATCAGAGGGGACTTTGCTGGTCAGATGAGCAAGTCCATGAATGTGTTGGAGGAGGGGGAGACACCTGAGTACACACGATTTCTCACCAAAATCTCTCTTAGACCTTCAACACTTTCTTTTGCTTTCTTTCTTTCTTATGCCATTTCATTTTACCCATCTTGAACACCATCTAAACAATGATGAAAAACACAAATTTAAGGTAGACAGCCCCTGTAGCTTTTCGTTCCTGGACCCAGTGATTTACTTGGCAGAGACTGGTGTCCAAAGCCTGCATCTGTTGGGCGATATTAACGTTTCCAATTTGGCTAAGGTCACCCTGCAGGGTTTGAATCCAGGGAGGAGGAGGGGTGGGTGGCCGTCTGGAGAGGATTTTTAAAAGGGGAAATACCAGCTGGGCTGACACTGTGTAAGAATCCCAAGCTGCAAAAATTTGAGGTGACAATGCTCACTGTGGGACTGAGTTTGATCACAGCCTAGGGCTTCCTGGTGTAGGAAGATGTGCAGATTTTCCAGCTGAGCAGGTCGTGTGGAGTAAGGTTGGTCTGTGCATAAACTCTGTCCACCTTGAAGAGTCCTGTTTGGATTCTAATATACTGGTCCCCGAGTCTTTCTTAAGGGGAGCTAGAGACCTTCTCTATCTGCTCCTTGCAATCTGCACGTTTTACCACCTGGACCCAAGCCTTTGCAAGAGCTCCTGCATCCTCTATGCCATCCCTGTGCCCAAGATAGAGCAGCAGGTTTCTCCCAGCAAGGGGGCAGTATGGTCCTCAGGGAACTGAGCCTATGATGGGGGAGAGAGGCCCAGGGTTTCCTGCCTCTGGCCCTGGGGCCACCCACACAGCCTCATACCCCTCCTGGGCCCTGTACCTGCTCAGCTCTCCCCAGCCCCTCCACACCCCACCACTCACCCACTCTGCTCCCCTCCAGGTGTTTCACCAGTTCCGTGGCCCTCCTGGCCCTTCACCTGCTCTGCTCAGGGACATCAGTTTTGCCCAGATTTCTGTGCTGCAGTCCCATGGGTCTCATGCTGCTCCTGGCTCCTGTGACTGGGCCCAGCCCCTGAGCCTCTCCAGAGCCTCAACCTTCCCTGGTGTACTCCTGTTCACCATGGCCACTTTGTGCTTTGGGGTGGGGAGGCTTTTGTCTGGTGTGGTGCTATTTTTAGTCTTTGTTGCTCTGCAACTCGAATGCTGCACAGCAGCAACAAAATTCTAGGATAATATCTAATACCCTGTCTCTGGCCCTGATGATTGCTGAAGGGGCCACTGCATTGGAAGGCCAGCCACGTCTTGGGGAAGTCTTAGGGGGGTGCTGGAGGCCTGTGGAGCTGGACAGATCGTGCTGGCCCTGCTTTCCTGGTCCCTCTCCAGCTGGGGGCCTGTCTCAGTGGTGCTGCTGTGCTCCCCAGTGTCCTCCAGCTGGAGGACTGACACCAAGGTGCTACTGTGCTCCCTGGTGTCCTCCTGCTGGGGTCTGGCCACAGAGGTGCTGGTGTCCCCCCAGGCGTCCTCCAGTACCGGGCCTAGCGCAGAGGGTCTGCCCTTCGGGGCATCATCTAACAGGCGGCCTGGCCCTGCGGCGGTGGTGTGCTTCTGGGCGTCCTCCAGCTCAGGGACTCCTGCGGAGATGACCCTGGTGCCCGGGGTGGCATCCTTTGCCCTCTTTTGGACTTCCTGCTTTCGCAGGATACCCGGCCTTGGGGTATTCCCCGAAACCTCAGGCTGCGGGAGGCTGTCCTTAGAATCGGGGTCACCGGGCTCCCGGAAGGTGACGAGCTTTGGCACCTGGAAAGTGACGCGCCTGGGCCGCTCCTGGCCCTCCTCCTCATAGTCCTCCTCCCCCGCCTGCTTCCTGGAGCGGAGGATCAGGTAGGTGGCCATGACCTTGTCGTACTTGTTAGCGTCAATGGCCTCCCGAATTTCCTGCCTCTGGTAGCCCAGGCGCTCCATACCTTTGATTATGGCCGGGTCCTGGGGCTGAGGGACGGCTCGCTGAAGGGCAGGAGTCCCTCAGTCTTTTCTGCTACCCAGGCGTGCTGCCGGATGCTCTCCAGGGTGCTGCGCCTCCAGGGGTCCCGTGCCAGGATTTTGGCCAGCAGGTCCCCGCCCTGGACCATGAAGTAGGTGGTCTGGTGGACGTTCCCACCCAGGACGCACTCCCTGATTGCCCTGAGGCTGGGCCCCCTGAAGGGCAGTGTGCCGGTCACCATTTCGTAGGGCATGATGCCCAGGCTCCACACGTCCACCTTGGGGCCGTTGTACTGCTGGCCAAGGTAGACCTTGGGGCCCTGTATTCTGGGCGACAGCAGCACGTGCTCAGCGCCTGGGGGAAGCCTTGGACACTGAGACCGAAGAGGTAAAGGACCTATACAAAGAAAACTATAAACACTATTAAAAGAGATAGAAGACACAAATAAATGGAAAGACATCCCCTGCTCATGGATTGGTAGAATAAACATTATTAAATGGCCATCCTGCTCTGCTCCCCGCTCTGGCTCTCACCCTCCCGTGCTTTTGACTGTACCCAGTGCTTGTATAAATAAATAAATAAATAAATAAATCTTTAAAAAAAAAGAGAAGAAGAAGCTTCACCCAGCCTGCTCCCCAGTCAGGGCCCTTCACCTGATGAGGCCTAGGAAGACAGGACAGGACTGTGCTGTCCTTGGGAGCCCCTGCACCTCCAAAGAGCCACTTCTCACCCAGCTTGACCTGAGCCCCTCCTCTCTCACCTGGAGACACACAGACTAGTCTCTCCTGCCACCTGGGAGCTGAACCAGGCCCTGGTCTGTTCACAGCCTGGCAGGGGCTCCCCATCCCCACAGGGTGGCCCCTTCTCAGGCCTATGACACCCACTCCTGTGTCCCTCCCTTTCCCTCTGCTCTAGCTGATCCTCATCCCCTCTGCCCTTGCACCCCGGGCACCAGCCAGCCCCCCACAGGATGTTCCTTCCATGGGAACCTCACTCCCGAATATCCCCTTCCAGGGCTTTGCTTCCATCCCACCTTCTGCACTGACCCCCTTGATGGACACAGCTGCCCCCACACCCCCTTTCTTGCTGCCCCAACTGCTCCCTGCCTGTCCCTCCTCTCAGCCCCTCTACAGGATGGGGTGGGTTTCTTGTCTTTATTATTCACTGTCTCCTGCATGAAAGCAGCTCTCTGAAGTTAGGGAATGTCTCTGTTTTGTACACAGCACCAAGCACATAACATACAAATATTGGTGGAGTTAAATGAATTAGTAACTGACAAGTGTTTTCTTTTCTTTTTAATTTTTTACAACATTGTTCATTTTTAAAAAATATTTGCTCCCCCACCCTCAGGTGTAGTCCCCATAGAATTTCTTTCACCAATGTATCTGTCCACCATCACCACAGACCCCTGTGTTCCTCCCTTCCTCCCTCTGATGCCTCTCCCTCCTCCTCCCCTGCAGGATGTTTCTCATTTATAATTGTCTGTTTTTGCTTTATTGTTTTGTACTGTTATTATTGTTATTGTTTCTTCAGAGAAGTCTGAAGTTAACCTGATTGGTTTTCCCTTATAAGGTATCTGTTTCTTCCCCCTAAGTTAACTGACAAGTGTTTGATACAAATAAATCAAAAGTAAAAAATGAGGGATAGGTATTTTCACATTTTTGATAGTTCACTTTTTGAAACATCATAACCCCTGACTGAGCAATGGTCATCCCTCCCCTCTTGTTGCAGCTCAGAGACTGCTCTTAACTGTGTCATTACAATAGTTTTTGGAGAGCACCCCCATCTTTTATATCTATCTATCTATCTATCTATCTATCTATCTATCTATCTACCACATCATTCTACATTTTTGTGGAATATATGCTTTCTCCTCTTGTAACAGGGTAGTGCCCACGGAAAGGAGAAGTTCCAGGTTCCCTGCCCCACCCAAGGTAGGGTGGAGCTGAGCAGGGAGGAGCAGAAGCTGGAGGAGGAAACTGGAGAAGGAAGGAAGCAGGACAGAGAGCCAGAAGGAGACCTGGAAGAGGCATATGGAGCAGAGAAAACTGTGAAAAAACTGTGCTTGCCTTTTGGTCGTGGACTGGTTGAAATAGATGTGGGTGACTCATGGGGAGGTGACAACGGTGTTTTTTGTCTTGATTTTGATTTTGCTCTTTTCCTTCCAGACTTGTTTGGTTGTTTCTGATCCTTTTCTGTGGGTCCCCACCAGAAGGTGCCTTAGACTTGGGGCAGGCTTGCAGGCCTTGCTCGAGGCCAATCCTGTTTGGGTGAACTTTTACCCACGAGGGGACGGGTAACTTTAGGTGCTTGATTTAGAAATTATAGTCTTTGTCTTTTCTGTATTGTTTACTAATTGTATTAAAGCTCCTTTCCATTAAAGTCTTATATGTTTTGTGTTGATGAGGCAGATGGTGGAACCTATTTAGAGCAGGCAGGTTTGGGGGTTCTGGGATGCCCCTCTCCCTGCCCTGTAACACTCTCAGGTGTAGTCCCCTTAAAATTCCCACCACCAGTTCACCCACGCACCATCAGCATTGTCCTTTGTGTTCTTCTCTCTTCTGTTTCGATCCCTCTCCCTCCCCTGGGAAGTACCCCAATTTTTCTAGAGCCAGGGTCCCCCACACAGCCATCATTCCTGAAGGAAGAGCTCCAGACCCCAGGGCCCTACCTACTCGAAAACTATTTTGCCAGGCTAGAAAGGACCAAAGGGCACTCCAAGGACAAGTGGGTACAGGTTTTGTTATTATCACACTAGTGGGCACCAGACAGGAGAGTCTCCCCTAAGATCTGGGCCACCAACATACACAAAGATTGCCATTTATACTCAGGAATTTCAGCATTCGTTACACTGATAAATTTCACATATTTCATTTTTTTGTAGTGCACAGGCCATTTGGTAGAGCACAGGGCTGTTTAGACAAAGGCGGGGGAGGGGTGGTTAGACAAGGATCTGTGCTATGGGAGGGGGAAGGAGCCAGCCACTTGACTCCTTTCTTTTGGAATGAGGCCCAGTTAAGATAGAGACCAGGGCCTCCCCGGTGGCTCAGGCGGTTGAGCGCAGCGCTGTGAAGCTGTCCGCAGCCTCTGCAGTGCCGGTTTGATCCCCGCCAGCCTTGGAGCAACCCACCTGGAGAGCAGACCTCTCCTGGCTCACCCCCTGCTCCCTCAGCAGTGTATTTCGTCAGTCTGCCTGTTCTGTTCCGCGCTCTGTCTCTGGTGAATCCTCTCACCCTCCCGCGCATCTGGCCTGTACCCCAGTTCTTGTACAAATAAAATAAAAATCTTAAAAAAAAAAAAGTCAAGTCATAAATTGCTCAGAGGGGAACTGGCAAATGCTAAGATGGTAAATGTGCTAATTGTGCCAGGCGGTGTGATGGGCCCTTTTACTGCATCAGTTGTTTCATTGCTTTCCCCTTCACCATCAGTTTCAACATTACTTTGGACAGTTTCCACTTCAACAGAACAGGGAGGACACTGTAGGGTAAATGATTGTCAGGCTTTTCTGCTCTCCCGCCATTAGGATTGATGATGGATCCCTGTGGTCCTGAATGCATGTCTGATGGCGGGCACCTGAGAAGGGTGTGGGCATGCGCAGGTGGGTGCACCTGGGCTGAGACGGGGCTTGTAAGGGCGGTGTCGCAGAATGGAAAACGACCAGAAGTGAGAGAACAAGACCATGAGAGAATGCTGGAGCACCCAGAAAGAGTGAAGATTCTTTTTCTTTTTTTTTTTAAAGATTTATTTATTTATGCATACAAGAGCTGGGGTAAGGCCTGCGATGAGGGAAGGGGTGGGGGGTGAGAGGATCCACCAGAGATCCACCAGAGTGGCAGATTGACTGAAATACACTGCTGTGGGGAGCAAAAAAAAAAAAAAAAGTGAAGATTCACCGGGAGCTATGAGGCCTGCCAGCCTCCTGGCCCCCAGGAACATGGCAGGCAGGGGTGTGCCCAATAAGAGCCTGAAAATCCCAATGAAAGCCTGAAAAAGCCACTGAGGGCTCAAGGACTCCTTCACACTTCTGCATGGGTTCATAGAGATCCTACTCTGAGCCATCATGCCCTTCGGTCATCACACTGACATTTGGACCCCGGGAGCAGCTGGAGGAGGAGCAGCAGGGAGGGGAGGAGGCAGAGCTGGGACAAGGCTGATGCTATTGTCCCCAAGGAGCACAGAGCTGGGACAAGAGCAGGCGCCATCTCCTCAGGGCTGGGGAGAAACAGGGCAAGAGGCAGCCAGGCCCACACAGAGGAGCAGGGCAGCCAGGAGCTCTGGGCTCAGGGGGGAGAAGGGCCCAGGGACCCCCACCAGCAGGAGCAGGGCCCTTCCTGGTGACTCCTTAGGCCCTGAGACCAAGGACAGACCTGGCTCCTCTCAGGGCTGCTGAGCCTCTGTGCTGCTAGAGACCAAGAGGTTTATTGGAAAAAAAAATCCTCCCTTCCCTTCCCACCCCGTGGAACCCACACCCCAGACCCACTCTGCTCAAAACACTGGACCCCTCCATTCCCAGCACCTGGTCCCGGCTGCAAACTGCTCTTCCCTCCTCCTCATCACCCAGTGACTTCCCAGGTCAGAGGCCCAGACCCAGGCCCCCATGAAGGACAGGCCAGCACCTGCTTGTGGTCCTATGCCCCTCAGTGTGAGCAGGTGTCATGGAGAAGCATCAGGACACACAATATTGTCCCCAAGGAGTTGGGGTCCCCCCCACAGGCCCCTATTCTATTCTGCTCTGTCTGCTCCTTTAGTTTACCTGAAGGTCAGTCCCTCCCCAGCCCTGACCTGCCAGGGCTGAAGACAAGGTCCTGCCTCAAACAGCAGGAACCTGGTCAGATCCCCACTGAGGGCTTATTCCTCCTCCTGGGGGATTCCTGTCTCTGGGTGAGGATCCAGTGGAGGCAGAGCAGTAGAGAAGGGAAATGAGTCCTGATCAGAGAAAACACCCTCAATCAGTTAGGCAGAATGAGGGGCACCCTGGGACACCCAAATCTGTATGCTCCAAATGGCTTTTGCCATCTGCCTCATAAAGGCAGAGCACACTCTGAGTGTGAAAGAACACACCAGAGGAGCGCCAGAGGGGAAGGGAAGATGGTGTTACAGGGCAGGGAGACGGGCACCCTGACCCCGCAAACCTGCCTGCTCTTAATAGGTTCTGCCATGTGCCCATCAACACAAAACATATGAGACTTTAATGAAATGTAAATTTAATACAATTAGGGAACAGTACAAAAAAGACAAAGAATATAGTTTCTAAATCAAGCACCCAAAGTTATCCATCCCCTCGTGGGTAAAAGTCTACCCAAACGGGATTGGCCCCGAGCAAGGCCCCAAAGCCTGCCACAAGTCTAAAGCATCCTCCAGTGGGGACCCACAGAAAAGGATCAGAAACAACCAGACAAGTATGGGAGGAAAAGAGCAAAATCAAAATCAAAGATAAAAGCTGCCATTGTCACCTCCCCACGGGTCTCATCCACATCTGTGTCACCCAGTCCACGACCAATAGGCAAGCGCAGTTTCTTCACGTTTCTCTCCGCTCCATGTGCCTCCTCCAGGTCTCCTCTGGCTCCATCCTCCTTCCTCAGTCTCCTCTGCAGCTTTTTCTCTCCCCGCTCAGCTCCACCCTCCTTTTGGGTGGGGCAGGAAACCTGGAACCTCCCATTTCCTGGAGACCATCCTGTTACAATGGGATAACAGTTTCCCAACAAAACACTGAAAGTTACCCACCCTGTGGGGTAAATGATTGTCAGGCTTTTCTGCCCTCCCGCCATTAGCATCGCATGCCTGATGGAACACCTGCATTTTGTTACACTGTTATATTCAGTTGTATTGTTTACTTCTGTGGGCCAGGGCTGCAGTATTTATATTGGCAAGAGAAGCAGAGAACACAGGAGAGGGACAACTGCCAGAGAGCCCAGTAAAGAGTGCCAGCTCCTGGCACCCCAGCACCCCTGTCTGCTGTGTACCTGGTTGCTGCACTACATGTAAAAGATCAATAAAAGCCTGAGAAAGCCACCGAGGGCTCCAGGGCTTTTCTTTACACGTTTGCTCAGATCATAGAGAATCAGCTCTGTGCCTTTCTGGCACTACCAAGCCCCCTCTCCCAAGGGTAGATGACCAGCCAGACTTCCGGGGGAGGGGCTGCAGCTGCAGGATGTAAACCACCCCCACCCAGCTCTCAGCACAGTCCAGCCCCTAAATCCACCCACCTCATGGGGAGGGGAGCAGGAAGTGACTTGGACTCAAAACTGCCCCAGGAGGACATGTCTCCCCATTAGTGCTTCCTTTTGTTCCAAGTGGAGAGGGAAAAGAGGGGGGTACAGAGCACAGGGCAGGTGTCCCTGGACAACACTAGGGGATCCTGCACACCCTGCAGGAAGGACACTCACCCCCTCACTGCCTCTCCCAGCCCTTCAGGGCCTGTTCCTGCTGCTCTGTCAGCCCACACTGTTCCTTGTTCTGTCTTGTCAGATATTAATGGTCCTGATCCAGATGGGTTCATCATTTACTTTCCTCTTTAATGGACATATGCCTCTAATCTTTCGATTGTTTCAAGTGCTTTTAAAATAGTTCCAGGTAAATACCTAAGGTTGCTGAAAGACAATGGAGAACGTAAAATGAATTGTAATTTTAAAATACAACTACTGATGGGAAGAAGTAAACCCCTTTCTCCAACGTGCCATCCAGTGAAGTTTATGTAGACAAGGTTAAGATGAGGGGTCACAAGGAAAGGCTCTTCGATAAACGGTGCTGGGGACACTGGACAGCCACGTGCAAAAGAATGAAACTAGACCACTGTCTCCCACCTCACACAAAAATCAACTCAAAATGGATAACAGGCTGGGACTTAAGACCAGAAACCATAAAATCCATGGAAGACAACAAGGACAGAACGCGCCATGACATACCAAAAAAAAATAATGTGCTCAGTCTTTGTAAAGTCAGCGTTGAGTCATTTCTCTCTCTCTCTCTTTTCTTTTTAAAGATTTATTTATACAAGAACTAGGGTGCAGGCCAGATGTGTGGGAGGGTGAGAGGATTCACCAGGGACAGAGTGGGGAACAGAACAGGCAGACTGATGAAATACACTGCTGAGGGGAGCAGCGGGCAAGACAGCAGAGGTCTGCCGTGCCACTGCAGAGGCTGCGGACAGCTTCACAGCACTGCACTCAACTACCTGCACCACCAGCGATGCCCTAATTTCTCATTTTTACAACCATTTCCTGCTTGCTGCTGTGCTTTCCTTCGTCACCTTCTTCACATAACTGTGGTCTCTTTCCTTCAAAGGAAGAATGCCCCTCCAATTCTACCCCACAATGTAAATTATTGTCCACAGTTGAAGTCAAAGAGGTGAACGTCTGCATGGTGAGCTGAGCCATTAATAAGTGGCCTTAAGATTTGAAGACATGAAAATCACCATCATGAATGGAAACTGAATGGCTTCATCAACACTATCCCCAGGGCCTCAGGGATCAAACCCCTGATCCACACTTACCTGCAACCTGAGTGTAGCTTCCTCCTTGTCTTCCTGTGGGAAGAATCATCATGTGAGACAAGGGAGGAGTCAGCCCACGCAGTCTTTAAGGAATCTTCTAATCCTGGAATACTGTGATAAAGACCCAGGTCAGGACTGGGAAAAATGAAGAAAGGAGGTGAGGGGGGACTGAACCAAATGCCCTCTGGGCAACACACATGCGTGGATGGTACTTCCCATTAACCAGGCAGGGCAAGTTCTCCCTGGGACATGGAAGCCCCCAGTGGACAAGATTCCCCCACTCCCTTCCCCACCTGAGCGCTTCTTCCTCCACATCACAGCTGCAGCCACCGCAGCTCCAGTGAGCACAGCTCCAAGGAGAACCAGGCCAGCAGTGATGCCCGCAGTGGGGATGGAGGGCTGGGAGGGGGCACTGGAAGGGAAGGGAAGGGGAGACCCCAGTCCTTAGTCTGACCCTTAGAAGTTCTCAAAGGGCTCCTGATTCTCCTGAGAATAGGCTCCGTGCCCAAGTCCCCCTAGTTACCCTATCTCAAGATAAGGGGCTCCAGCAGCCCCTCATGCTGAAGATACACATGTATCTCTGCTCCTCTCCAGAAGGCACCACCACAGCCGCCCACTTCCGGAAGTTTCCATCCGCCAAGCCTGGTCTCCACCAGCTCCATGTACGGGGCCAGGTCAGGGTAGAAGCCCAGGGCCCAGAACCTCAGGGTGATGTCATGCTCAGAGATGGGGTGCTGGGTCACACATGCCCTTTGGGGGCCTGAGCAGGAAGAATCGGACATTTTATGGTTGCTATTTCCTCTATGGTCACTGAAGCAGCCTCATGACCATCCTCAGAATGGACAGGAAAACATGCTTGGAGGGAGGAAGCACAACCCCAGAAACCAGCCTGGTCTGGGAGTCTGGGATAGCAGGTGAGAGCCAGGGTGGGATGCAGGTCTCTAAACATTTTGTTGCTGTCTTGGGTGGAGGGTGATGACACAGACAGGCAGGAGTGAGATCTCCAAAAATGCTCTCTGACCAAAAAACAAGATCTCAAGAGAGAAACTCATTGTTCCTACGATGGCTGCCGGTGAAAAGGGTCCTGTGCAGGGTGATTTCAGGGGTGGTCTCCCCTCTTTCTCAGGAGAAACTGGATTCCTTAACTGTCCTTCAGAAACAATAGGACCCTCTGGGCCAGTCTCCATCCCAGAGCTTGAAAACTTGAGAGACAGTTCTCTTTCTAACCAGAAGGGGCGCTTTTCTGACCATTCAGTTTTCCCTGTAGGGTGTGAGCCTCAGGGAGATCAAAGGCCCTGTAGCCCTCTTACCTCTGAGCTGCAGCGCCTCCTTCCCATCTCCAGGAGACTTGGGATCCACTCCAAGTACCTGCCCTACAGGTTGTTCATTTCGTGCTTTACCCAAACTCCCTCCTCCACTATGGCAGGTGCCATAGCCTCTGGGAATCACTGCGACCCTCACTAGGGGCAAAGGTCTCTGGGGAATGGGAGCTGTGACCTGGCCCTGGGCAAGCATTGTTCACTGTCCTAGCTCTGGTTGTAGCAGCCATGCAGGTCCTCCAGGAGCCATTAGGGCAGTTTGAACCTCTGTGCCTATTGTCTTTGGTTCTGTCTCCTTGTCCAGGTCCTCCTGCCCCACCTGCTCCGCCCTGGGCTCCAGCATCTCCACACTGACCTGGAGAGTTGCTGTCAAACCGCCTGAACTGTGCGTGGTCCATGTAGCCCACTGTGATGTACCGGGGCTCCTTGAGGCTGGGCTGGGAGGTTTTGATTTCTAAAAGCCTTAAAGAGTGGGAGCCTGGGGGCAGGAAGGGGTGAAAGTTGGGCTGAACCTCCTCCCTGCACTGGTCCTGAGTCCCAGGGAGATGGGGCATGAGGGGAGAAACGTGTTCAGGAAGGGAGGAGGCTCGAGAGCTTGAAAAGGGGCATCAGGTGGAGAAGGAGTGGGACTCAGGGGGACAGAAGAGGGCGCTAGGGTGGGGGGACAGAAAGGGACTAGGATTGAGAGGAACCCTGGGGGGACAGAGGAGCCTAAGGCAACAGCCTAACAGAGAAGCCTTTTCCCTCCTCCCTGCTCTCACCAGCCCAGGTTTGGGCCACAGCCCTGGAGAGAAGCAGCAGGAGGAGGGTTGGGGGCCCATAACCAGCACTACTGGGCCAGGGGAGCTTCTGACTCTAGGCTGTGGGTGGAGACTTACCTGGGGGCCATGCTGATTGGCTTCCCTGGGAACCATCTAGGCACTGGGGATGAGCATTCACAAGGGTCCAGGGCCCAGCACAGGTGGTGGAGACAGAAGGGAGGCTAAGGGGGCAGTGGGGTATCCCCAACAGTAACCTTCCTGCCCTAGACACAGCCCTGGGGCCTGGAACTATGAGAACCAGACTGGGGACCTGAGGCTTTGCTCTGGCCCCTCCTGTCCTCACCCAAAGCTTCCTCACCCTGTCTCCATGACCCAAGCACTGGGTCTGTGATTCTCAGTATTTTCCTTCCGGATCCGTGTCCAGTCTGACAAATTAGGGAGGACGCCAAGCATAATCTTGTTTAGGAGGTATCGCTCCCCATACTTACCACACTGGGAATAAAGCGAGTTTGATCATGTAGCTGTTTCATTTAGAATAATAATAATAATCCAATGCCTGTTAATAGATAATCAATAACCAATGCCTGTTAAATAACTTCTTTTAATCAGGGCAATGGGAAGAGTGGATCTTCATGTGTTTTATGTTTGCAGTTGTCTTTCTTGTCTGTCTCATTGTTTTTTTCTTGTCTGTCTCATTAGAAGACAGTAGGATTTTCATGTTCCTTCTGCATTTAGCTGTGGTTCTGGTGAAGTCTATGAAAAAATGTCTACAGCTCAGAATGGAGGTGTTGAAATTGTAATGGGGAATATAAAAATAAAATTTATTATTAAAAAAAATGTCTACAGCCTTACACAATATGTTGAAGTAGTGTTTTCACATTATCGTGAATATTCCACTTGATACTAAATTAAATCTATGCAGCTGGCATTTTCTCCAGGTTATTTGCAAAGTGAAACCTGAAACAAATATCATTAAATATTTCTTATTCAGTTAATTTCCATAGTTCTCTCTTGCATAAAACTAACTGCAGTTAGAATTTATGTGTGATTTTTTAAAGTAATATATTGGTTCCACATTATAAAGCTCTTCAATGTTCATTACACTGGAATCAAATTATTTTAAAAATTTTATTTTATTTTTTCCAAAAGTAAAAGTAGTACTGGAAGTTGTCAAGTTAGTGATAGGACACAATTTTCCATGATTCTGGTTTTTTCTGAGCACTTATATTTGGTCAAGGTGAAGTTACTCTCAGTTAGCAATTGTCAGTTGATTTTCTCAAAGGAGCACACACTCATTTTCAGGACAATGTCTGCTAATTAACCAGATCAAATAGCCACAGATTTTATCATTCATTCCTTCATGTGAAGATGGTATTGACTACAAAAAAAGAAAAACAGTCTAATTCATCTCATGCAAATATTTTCCTTGGCACATGGTAGTTGGGGACGCAGCAGGAGTGTGTGTGTGTTGCGTGTCATCGCATCAGGTGCTGTAAAATGTGGATTTGAGGATGACAGAATAATGAAGATAATTTTTAATGCTTCAACCAAGACACTTTGAAAGACAGCTTTGAGTTGTGTTTCTGAGGTAAGTAGTTGTGAAGAATAACTGCAGTTAGTAATATAAGCTCCATTTTTAGTAAGTTTTACCTCAGCAGATGTCAAAATAGTGAAAAAGCCAATGGTGTCTTAGTGACGTTTAGAAAATAGTTTTGACCTCGTGGCTCCTGTGACAGGCTCTGGGTGACTTCAAGGATTCCACAACCACACTTTGAGAAATGCTTTTCTCAGGGAACCAGGGAGCATCTCCCAAGTGTTCTCTGCCTTTGCCTCCTCTTCACTTGCCAGCATCCCTCTCCCTGGCTGGCTCCTGCCTCCCCAAGCTGCCTCCCCTGCAGATACAATGGCAGCAGAGAGAGGACCCTGGAGACATGGAGCTTGCACTGTCGTGAGAGATGGACACTGAGTAAAGGTGACAAAGACACGTGTAAACCTGACCTGAGCCAAGGGCTGGAGCGTGTTTATTATGAAAGTAGAGCAGTAGGAGTGCTTCTATTATTTTAAAATAATATCAAAGATGTAAAAAAAAAAAAAAACCAGGGCCTCCGTGGGGGCATAAGGTTTAAGTCTGAGTGCTATCACTTCTTAGACCTGAGTTTGATTCCTGACCAGGGAGCAACCCACAGGGGGCAGCAGACCTCTCCTGTCTCACCCACTACTCCCCTCAGCAGGTGATTTCAGTGGATTGGCCTATTCTGCTCCCTACTCTGTGTCTGGTGAATCCTCTCACCCTCTGCACCTCTGGCCTGTACCCCAGTTCTCGTATGCATAAATAAATTAAAAATGAATCTAAAAACAAAGAAAACAAAATTACATGCAGCATCAAGTACAAGATCCATCTCAGACCCAGTAAATAGCAGAGGCTGGGGACCCAGTGGTGGTGTAAGTGAAACAAGACAATGGGGCACTCAGTCAGCAGGAGTCAGGCTTTGTCGTCAAATAAGTTTGATGTCAAACTAGAGAGGGTCAGTCCACCATCCAGTGCTGCCAGGCCAGGAAGTCTAGGCTGGTCTGCAGCCCCAGCCAGTAGTCAGGCACCACCTGGGAGACTCAAGGTATAGCTTAATCTAGCCCTTTGTTTAATTTCTCTATATCCATATCTAAGTGATGTTTTTGTCTTTCTCCTTTGAGCTTATTTCCATTAGCTCCATCCATGTTGCCCCAGATGGCATGAGTTTATATTTCTTGATGAGTAGTATTCTATTATCTATGTACAACCCCTTCCACAGCCTGGCTACTGTAAATAGTGCTGCAGTGATCAGGGGGTGCCAATTCCTTTGAAGTAGTGTAAGGTCCTCTGCTGGTGTGCTGGCACCTGCCACCCTAAAGGGAGCTGGAGTCTCTGAGAGCACCTGCTTACTCTGCACAGGGGATTCCAGGAGGTTAGAAGTTCTGCAAATAGAACTTTTTTCTTTTTTTTATTTATATAAGCACTGGGTAAAGTCAGAAGCGCGGGAGGGTGAGAGAATTCACCAGAGCCAGAGCAGGGAGCAGAACAGGTAGAAGGACCAAGTATATTGCTGAGGGGAGCAGCGGGTGGCAGGAGAGGTCCTTCGCGCCATGTGGGACCCTCACCAGCGGCCAGGGATCGAGCCGGCGAACCGGCACTGCAGAGGCTGCGGGCAGCAGAGGCAGCAGCTTCACAGCCCAGCAGCACTCAACTGCTGCACCACCAGCAGAGGCCCCCAAGGTGGTTGTTTCCAGACTGAAGTCTCTTGCAATTGTGCACACGGTTGAGAACCACAGTGATGAGTCCCCTACCAGGCACTATCCTTCCATCGGCTCTAGCCTGTAGGCCCCTATCGTATGGGTACTGTAATGCTCCAGCCCTTGGTTTTGGCTTTGGGGCTTTTGGCGGCTCTCTTGTCTTAGAGCCCGGCAGGTGGGTGCCACTGCAGCCTATCCTGGCATCCCATCCTCATGCCCCGTGAATACCCATTTCAGTTGGGATCCCAGCCGGTGTCAGAGACACCAAGTGTTAAAAGCTCTTTATGAGTTGCTGGACAACACCAACAACAAACAGCTCTTTCAGACATGAGGCCCGGAGCCTTTGCTCCTTTCCGGTGATGTCAGACTGAGGACTGGAGGCCCAGTCTCTGACAGAGGTCTTCATCCTCTCTTCCTCCCACAGAGGTTGGCTACTGGATGCTGCTTTCTTCTTTCAGCTTCTGGCCCTCCTTTCTTCGGAGGCCAGGAACAGAGTCTTCCCCTTCTTTCTTTGGAGGTTGGAACAGAGCCCCTCAGCTCCCTCTAACCCTGGCTTATATCACTCTTCAGGGTGTCCCAACATCAAGTCTGGTTGGACTATTTTTCTTTTTTGTGCAGAAGAACTGGGGTATTGGCCAAGGTGTAGAGTGAGCAGAACAGGCAGACTGACTGAAACACACTGCTGAGGGGAGCAGCTGGCAAGGCAGGAGAGGTCTGCTGCGCCCTGTGGGTCAGCTCCCGGCCAGGGATCAAACTCAGGCAGCAGTGGTGATGGTGCCGAGACTTAACCTCTAGGCCACCAGGGAGGCCCTGGACCATCTTCATCCTTGGCTGACTGGACCACCTGATTGGTCCTGCCCATAACCCAGGAAGCATGCAGAAAAGGGCAGTTCTGAAGAGCCACTGCTACAACGGACTTGTGGTGGAGCAGCAGAGTGGAGACCACCGCTGCTGCTGGCTCCCGCCACCAAGTCATCTCCCAGATCTGTGCCCACAGATGCGGGGGACAGGCACAGGCCCCTCTTCCTGAGGCAGGCACTGTGGGACTTTGCCACCTGCCCAGACCCCTTCCCTCACCGAAGCAGAACTGCTTTCTAGTGCTGAGGCTCAGCCCTGTTCAGTGAAGCGCGACCCAGAGCCAAGTCTGGAACCAGGATGTCTCCACGTCTCCTCGTCTCTCCCCTACTGGCTCATGCCTCCAGCAGGGAGGTGACCTGCAGTCCCGAGGAACCCACCACTTCATGTCAGAGCTAGGGCACAGGTGGTCACGGACCTGGCAGGACTGCAGGGTCCTCAGTGCCCCCCAGCCCTGAGTTGGAGCCATCTCTGTCCCGGCCTAAGGACCTCCCTCCCGGAGGCCTCCGAGCCCTTCCCAGCTAGCGCAGGCCTTACCAGCTCCTTCAGCTCTGCCAGCTTCTCCCGTACCTGGCCGAGTTTCATGGCCAGCTCGCTCTTGGTGTGTTGCTCTGTTTGGAGGGAGCCGGTCATCTCCATACTCTGATGGGCCAGGACAGACAGAAGAACAATGAGACGCCACCCAATACAGCTGGAGACCCAGAGCTCGGTGTCCCCTCCCACATCAGGAAGAGGTCATCCCCAGCCCAGGGCACCCCAGGCACCTTACCTTCTTGCCAAGCGCTCTCTGCGCTCCGAATCTGATCATCTCCTGCACCCACCCTCTGCCCGGACTCCCACGTCACCCGCTCTCCACGGGGATGAACACTGCCCACCTCTACACATCAGTCTCAAAGGCCACCCCTCCAGCCTCCAGACCCTTCAGAGCCAACTGCTCCCTCAGTTGCCACATCCCACCTTGCCGCCTAGCAAAGGGTCTGCTGCCAAGGGCCCATGGGAGATGGGTAAGTGTCCAGTTGATTTTTAAAAGACAGTGGGGGAGGATGTCCCAGTCACTCATCTCTGGTGAACCTCACGCACTTGCAGTTCTGCTACAAAACTCACCTTAGTCCTTGCACCTGTAACAAAAGCCCCCTTTCTCCTAAGCCTGCATTTCCCACTCCTAAGCTAAAATGAATTCATCACTTTGGAAAATCAACTGCAGTGTGGACTGTTGGTCTTTGCGGGACATGCCCAGAGGGCAAGCCCCGTGTTTGGGGCGGGGGTTTGAGGCTCTCCTAGTAGGACGGGCCCCTGAGCATTCACCCTGGAGGCTTGGAAGGCCCAAATCTCACACCCCTGCTCTGGAAGCTCTTCCCAAATGACCTCTCACCCTTCACGGTGTATTGTATCTTCTCCAGATGATAAAGATGTGCGGGAAGGAAAACAACGATCAACCAAGCAGGTGAAATAGCAGACGTGGACACACCGAGGGTTAATGATGGCAACATAAAATCAGCCAGAGGCCAAGTACCTCAACAGACAAGCCTCGGGCATGCACGCTGGGAGAGGCCAAGCCAGAGAGGGGGTCTCGGCACGGCCTCACCTTCCTCCTGTCCAATGGGGGGAGCGCTACCCCATTGGAGCGGTTAAGGTCGGACACAGCACCTGCAGAATGTCCTGAATCTACAGGAGGTGAAAAGAGAAAAACAAGGGCAAGGGGAGGAAGAGAAAAGCGGCTTAGAGAGACAAGAAGGTCAGAGAAGGAAAGAGAGAGCAGCTCTGGACGATGGATGCTGGAGACATGGGTGACGGATCATACCACGGCCTGTGCCTTCTTTCCAAGCGGCCACTCACCACAAGAGATGATCAAAGCTACCAAATCAGTCTGGAAGACACTGATCTGGCCCAACAACTTCATCTTCCAGTTGAGGAAATTGAGGCCTGAAAGGACGTGACTTTCCCTGGGATCACCCAGCAAGCAGGTGGCAAAGACGGACTCCCACCTCAGAGGTCACCTAATCCCAAGCACCTGGGGCTCATCTGTGCCGCCCTAAAGGGAGAGGGTGTCCTCACTGACTGGCTTCCCCTTGAGGCTGGGGATGAGGGAAATTGCCAGAGCAAGAAGTCCATAGCGACGCCCTGTACTGAAGGCTCACTGCGCACCAGGCCCCGCACGAAGGGATGAATGCACAATCATCTCACGGATGCTGCCTAGATTTAAGTAGAGCTGTAGCACCCTGACTCACAGGTGGACAAAGAGCTTAAACAGTGTTGCCCAAATCAGATCCCCAGCAGAGCTACGGAGAGGCCGCAATCAGACCCAGGGTTCTTACCCACTTCTTCCATGCTCTTCACCTCTCACTCAGCTGCCCCTGGAGCACCCCTCTCCCAGCCTGGCTGAGCAAGACTTACATCTTCAGATGACTTACAACCACTTCCAGTGGTCTCTTGCAGGAGACCCCAAGATGTTTTTCCTTTGGTAGTCTCTCAACTGCAGAGAGGAAAAGAGAGTTGAGGCTCACGAGAACGGCAAGCCCCTGTACTCACACCCACTTTACAAGTTAGATTTGCCATCTGACTTCATGCCACCAACATCTCCACCAGGTGCTGTGAGTAGTCCCCCCGTCCCATCCTCCCAATGACAGAAGAAATGAACTGATAACTTGGTTTAAAGAAAAAATGTTTAGGAATTTTCACTCAGTCTTCAGACTCGAACTTCTGGGATACCATGACTCAGTAGCTGCCAGCAGGCAGCGCTGCTCAAGCTCCTGCACCAGTGGATGCTGATGGCAGGAGGCAGTGAGGGGACAGCCAGGGGCACAGCCAGGCACATTTCAGAGCAATCTGTTACAATCTCACATATGTCTGCATATGTACATTAACACAGAAGGCTTTTTTTTTCCTCAAGAGAAAAAAGTTATCAATTAGTAAAATGGCGAAGAGTGGGGGAGCCATGACACTATAGGATTTTGAAACCATGTCAGTGGGGAATTTGGATGCCCCCATTTCCCTTTCCATGTCTTGCGTAGTTTCATGAAGGCTTCCACATTTTTTGTTCTACAATCTTTGATTCATTGATACAATAACAACATCTTCCCTGGAGGAAAAGGCAGGGAAGCTACAGCAGGGAAGGCCTTGTTAGCCGCGTCAACAGGTCCAGAGCCCGCCGGTTTTGAGCATGGCCTGTGCCAGGGCGGGGGAGCTGTCTTTAATGATGATGCTAAAGACAAAGAGGTTTTTCTAAGGAGGGGTAGATACTTTAACCGAAATGTTAGAAGTGCAGGAATGAAAGCCGACAAGGGCATCAGTTGGATAGCAGGGGTAGCTGTGATTGGAAGTCCCAATGGGGGACTGAGAGTTGGGGAGTCTGGCAAACACAATCTGTAATCTTTGGTCATAGTGGTTATTGAGATTAATTGGAGCTGCGCCAGTAAGAGACCTCTGAAGGAAAGCACAGAGGAACAAGAAAGGTATTAGATCCAAAGAGTTATATAGGATAGTATACGTTTGGTATTTTACGAATCCAGGTTGAGGGTGTCTCTGTCTTTTCTGATGATGTTAGCTGATTTTGTAGGACTTGCTCTGAACGGAGGATGTCCTGGGAGACTTGGACTGTGGCATTTTGTGTCGGGACATAGTCCCTTGAGATGGGAAATGTTGCCACTGTGTAGGAATGCCAGCCAGTGTACCCTGTGGCTTGGACTCCTGTACCCAGCGTAGGTCCCAAGGACCTGAAATAGTATAGTTAACTTGATTCGTATTGAAACCCGTATTATGACAGATGGAGAGAACATTCGGCCTTTGTCTGGAAGGTGCACTGTACATGACGGGCAAGGGCCCCCCATATTCTTTGTAGGTATTCTTGCAATGATCTAAGGTTTGATGGTAAAGAAAAGAAAACATGGTGTTCATAGTGTTGTTAATTGATGAAAGAGTTAGGGTGAGAGTGATGGGTGCTGTGCATCCGGCCTGTGGGCACTCTGCAGTACCACACAAGTGGGTAGTCTCCGTGGATCCTGAGACAAAGGTCTCCCTAACTTTGAATTTCCATACATAGGACACTGGGCTCGGGAAGATTTTGACAAGAAATGCGCATCCTAGTAGGACCCAGGTTACAACATACATACTGTTTTTCTTCGGGACACGTTTGAACCTGAGAGAGATGGTACCAGGAGGGGATCCCAGAGGTGTTACCACTATAGGCGTGGTGAGAATGACTGTGTGCGGACCAGTCCATGGAGGCTGCAGTGGCTTTGGCTGAAGCGATTTGAGCAGAACTTGGTCTCCGGATGCAGTGGTGGGAAGGTCAGTTGAGGAGGTCGAGATTCGGGCAGGACTGGGTAAGTACTGGTCTGCATGTTCCTGGAGCAGTTGCAGAGCTCTCAGGAGAGTTTAGTCAGGTGACCCTTGATTAGCCCATTGGCGCGCTCCACTTTCCCTGAGAATTGTGGTGGTGGGGAATGTGAAGCTTCCAGGTGATACCCAGAGCCGCGGAGACCTGCTGAGTAATCTTTGAGATAAAAGCTGGACCATTGTCAGATAGGACAGATGTGGGGAGGCCAACGCATGGATAATGTGGTTAAGAAGGGCCTCGGTTACCCCTGAGCCGTTTCTCTAGCTGCGGGGAAGGGCTTGACCCAACCTGTTATTGTATCAACCGTTGTGAGCAGATATTTAACTTTTTTGTGAGTAGGGAGGTGAGTAAAATCAACCTGCCAATCCTGTCCGGGTAAGTGTCCACGCAGCTGGTGAGCTGCAGAAGAAGGAGGTTGGCGAATTCCCCCTTGAGGTGATCCACGAGCACCGGTTTGACGATGGGAACACAGCTGCCAGACTTTTGCATTCAAGGAGGGGTGGAAGAGCGGACTCAGGATTTGACGTTCATTAGGCTCCTAAGTCGGAGTGATGGAGGGGACAGATAGAGAGAGAATAGGACCAGGATCTGCAGCAGAGTGAGTTGTGGGAGCCCTTGTTGCTGCATCAGCCTTGTTTATCCCTGTGGTCACATAAGAATTGTTCATGGGGTGTCCTTCACAATTTACAGTGGATCATGGCGACTTCCAGTTGGAAGCTGCAGGCCGCTAGAAGCTTAAGGGCAAGTTTAAACGTTCATGATGGGGGACCCTGGGTGG
>NW_023602073.1:41561345-41604370 GCF_014898055.3 Talpa occidentalis | reverse complement strand
TACCCGGCAGAAGACCCCCCACCCCCAAAAACAAGCACTCAGTGGCCATGGTGAACAGGAGTACACCAGGGAAGGTTGAGGCTCTGGAGAGGCTCCGGGGCTGGCCCAGTCAGAGGGGCCAGGAGCAGCATGAGACTCACAGGACTGCACAGAAGTCTGGGCAGCACTGATGTCCCTGGAGCAGAGCAGGTGAAGGACCAGGCAGGAACGAAACTGGTGAAGCATCTGGAGAGGAGCAGAGGTGGGTGAGGGTTGGCGTGGGAAGGGTTGGGAGAGTTGAGCAGGTACAGGACCAGGAGAGGGGTGTGGGGCTGTGTGGGCAGAGCCTCCAGAGGTCCCAGGGCCACAGGCGAAAACCCTAGGCCTCTCTCCCCCATCTTAGGTACTGCCCCCTTGGTGGGAGAAACCTGCTGCTCACCCCTGGGCACACAGATGGTGCAGAGGATGCAGGAGCTCTTGCAAAGGCTTGGGCCTGGGTGGTAAATCGTGCAGATTGCAAGGAGCACATAGATAGGCTCTCTAGCTCCCCTTAAGAAAGACTCTGGGACCAGTATATTAGAATCCAAACGGGACTCTCCAAGGTGGGCAGAGGTTATTCACAGAGCAGCCCTAATCCACCATGACCTGCTCAGCTGGAAAATCCGCACATCTTCCTGCTCCACGAAGCCTAGGCTATGATCAGTCTCAGTCCCGCAGTGAGCACACCTAGGTGTCCAGTGTCCCCTGGGCCGAAGCTGCAGCTCGTCATGGAGTACGTGCAGAAGGGATTTTGCAACTTGGGATTCTTACACAGTGTCAGTCCAGCTGGAATTTCTCCTTTTAAAATCCTCTCCAGACGGCTACCCACCCTTCCTCCTCCCTGGATTCAAACCCTGCAGGGTGACCTTAGCCAAATTGGAAACATTAATATCGCCCAACAGATGCAGGCTTTGGACACCAGTCTCTGCCAATTAAATCACTGGGTACAGGAACGAAAAACTACAGGGGCTGTCTACCTTAAATTTGTGTTTTTTCATCATTGTTTAGATGGTGTTCAATTCCCTTCTAAAACTAAGGTTTTGCTAAGTTGGTAAATGCAAGTAAGGTGAGGTATGAGTGTTTGAAAAAAGAAATGTATGGAAGAGGGATATTCTGAAGGGCCTTAAGATAATGTAAAGCCGGAAGGTAAAATGAAATGGCATTAGAATGAAAGCAAGCAAAAGAAAGTGTTGAAGGTCTGAGAGGGAGGTTTTGGTGAGAAATCGTGTGTACTCAGGTGTCTCCCCCTCCTCCAACACATTCATGGGCTTGCTCATCTGACCAGCAAAGCCCCCTCTGACTGAATTTGTCAGCTGAAGCTGGGGCCAGGACATCCAAACTTGGACCAACTCTCCCTTACTGCCATGGATCCTCCCATAGTAGGCCTGGTGATCATGATCATGCTTTTATTTGTTTCTACACCCCATTTTCTCTGCTTTATCCAGGAAAAGCTCTCTGAGATGAGCCTTCGCACTCCCAGACCCGGGAAAGCCATTCCTGTTATTGACAGATGAGGAACAGGGCGTTGCTCTAGGTTCTGGGCCAACCTACGCCAGTCCAGCGAGCAGTTGCTTATTTCTCTAAACAAATGGATCCCACTGTAAGAGGATGGCAGCCCTGCCTGCGTGCACTTGCGGCAGCTGCTCGTCTCGCTAGACCTAAGGCCTTAAAACCCACACTGGGCCAACCTGTAAATGTTAGTTCTCCACATCGGCTCCAGGACCTGCTCACTCATCAGGCTCTCTCCCCTCCATCACCCTCTTGTCTGTTAGATTTCTACTCTCTTTGTCAAAGACCCTCTCATCTCCCTCTCCCAATCCTCGACTCTCCATCCTGCCAGGCTTCACGGGTGTTCCACTCCCTAACGCAGGTAACACCCTCTTCTTACTACGGTGGACACCATCACCATTCGGACAGTGGACCTGCCTTTATCTCAAAGATTACTCCACAGGTCTCCTCCCTGGGCATCACCTGGAACTACACATTCCCTCCCGACTGCAATCCTCTGGTAAGGAGAACGGGTAAATGGTCTGACCAGAGACCACCTAGCCAAACTCTCCACAGAGCTGCTCCCACTGGCTTTAGTGCACCCCGAGCCACTCCCCATGGCCCCTTGTTCCTGAGCCCCCTTGAACGGATGTGTGGCAGACCTCTTCTTACTAACCATGAGCTCCGCGTCCAACCTACACTGTTGGCTGGATATTTTCCATACTTCTCTTTGCTCAGACAGCTGCTCCAAGAACACGCAGACCTTTGTCTGCCACAACCTGTGCCTCCGTCCCCTGATGCACCTGTCAACCTGCTGTGCCCTGGAGACCAGGTTCTTCTGAAAGCCATCTCTCCAAAACCACTTCCGCCAAAAGGATGGGTCCACACACGATCATCCTGACTACACCAACGGCTGTCAAGGCATCAGCTGTCCAGGGTCAAAGTGGTCCCTGTGGACAAGCAGTATGTATACAAGCACATGGGCCCAACTCGGGTTTGCATCAATGCATCCCTGGTCCACATCCCACTCAGCCTATAGAGTAGAGGCCCTCTGATTCTCCTTCCTCTGTTTCTTTTTTTTTTTTTTCTTTAAAGATTTATTTATGCAAGCACTGGGTACAGTCAGAAACACAAGAGGGTGAGAGAACTCACCAGAGACAAAGCGAAGAGCAGAACAGGCAGACTTGACGAAGCACACTGCTGAGGGGAGCAGTGGGCGGCAGGAGAGGTCTGCCCGCCATGTGGGACCCTCGCCTTGAGGCCAGGGATTGAACCGGTGCTGTAGAGGCTGTGGGCAGCTTCACAACCCAGCGCTCAACCGTCAACCGCTGCGCCACCGGGGAGGCCCCTCTCCTTCCTCTGTTTCTAAT
Source organism: Talpa occidentalis (assembly GCF_014898055.3). Taxonomy (NCBI): domain Eukaryota; kingdom Metazoa; phylum Chordata; class Mammalia; order Eulipotyphla; family Talpidae; genus Talpa; species Talpa occidentalis. The sequence goes on along the minus strand of NW_023602073.1, from coordinate 41,601,494 downwards.
CCCATCTCTTCAAGCCACTTCCAGTTCTTCTGTCTATGCCCAGCAATTCCAGATCAGCACAGCCTCGGACCAGGTATTACCACTCACAGGGCTTCTTATCCTAATCTCCTCATTTTTTCTTTTTGCCCCATGCTTAGTCCATTTCATCCAACACCGGATCCAAGAATTGTCCCATACCACCTTTAACCAACTCCTTCTCCACCCATATCCTCGCGCTGCAAAACTGTCTCATAACCAGGCCTGAGCGCCCACCCTGGTCTTTGCCCCTGTCCAGCAGGAAGTAGCCAAAGAGAGAACCATTGCCCTTTTCAACAAAAGGCTGGTATGAAAGGTCGATGCAGGGGCCAGGAATGGGGAAGCCCACATACAAACAACAAGATGGTCCTGACACCAGTACCCCTGATTCCATCAAACCAAAACTGAAGCCATAAGCAGGAGAAAACAACTCGGCTCCACGAAAAAACAACTTAGTTCCCCCTAAGCCTGTTCCCCCCCCTGCCAACCCAGTTTTCCTGCCTAACCTCTCCTCACCCTATGAAATGACATCTCCCCCACAACGTGCACGATTTCAGGGACACCCATCTTGGGTATGACGCTTGCCTGGGGGCGCAATGAATTGTCCCTTCCTTTGAGAAGTTTAGCTTGGCTCCCCTTTTCTTTACTGCGCCAAACTGTTACAGGGCAGCCCTGGTATAAAAAGGGTTGTCTGACTGTTTCCCGATTCTGGTGGAGTGTTTCGGATTCTGGTGGAGCTGCCGGACAGGGCCGGTTCTGAGATGGGCAGAGTTGGGGGTCCTGGAGGGCGGCATCCTGGTGGTGAGATGCTCTGTGAGGAGTCAGAGAAGCAGGGCTCAGAGGACAGGAGACTCGGGGGAATGCCCTGGTGTGAGGTTTCCAGCTTTCTCCCCAGGACCCCTCTCTCCAGCCTCTGGATAACAAAACCTGGGGAAACAGGAAAGTAGATCATTTTTTCCTTTTACAACCTATTTAGTATTGAGGACTTTAAAAAAAAAAAAAACATAACATTTAATGAATACTGTTAAATTTACAGAAAAGTTGCAAAGATAGTACAGTTCTTATTCATCCCACACCATTTCCACTTTGTTAACATCTTACATGAATACAGTTGTCTTTTTTTTCACAGCTAATGAAGCAATGTTGACACAGTGACCAAACTCTGCTTAATTTCATCAGTTTTTCCTAATGCACATTTTATGTTCCATAATCCAAATTGCCTCACTCAGTTACAGCCAGTTCTCCTCGATGTGCCTCTTGCTGACTGTTTCTCTGACTTTGCTTGTTTTTATAACGTTGACATTGGTGAGGAGTGATATTTGGAGATGTTGGTGGGTTGGGTTCACAGTTGGGGTTCTTGGGTCACGTCTGAGAAAAGTTTCACCAGATTCCCCTTTCACTACACAGTGAGTTTCCCCACAAGACAGAGACTTTTTGTCTCTGCCAAAGAGAAGTTTATTATTTCTTTTTTTTAAAAAAGGGAAAAGTCAGACCCTGCTACCCCTCCCCACCCACTGAGTAGGCTCTCTCCGACCAACGGAAAGGAGGGAAAAAAAAAACTGCAAGAACGAACTACAGATCAAGTGGGACACTGAGTAGAGAGGAACTATTTCAGGCACCGCACCCCACAAATGGGAACTGTGGAGAACGGTGAAGAAATCACCACAGAGGGTGACCGAGCGGCTCCGGGCACCATCAGAAGAAGACAGGATTCCACGGTGACCTACAAATAGCCTAACAGCTGAGAACCACTGGGAAAAAGCAAAGGTCAGCAAGGACAGGTCTCTCTGCCACCTCATGACCAGAACAAAATCACCAACTAACTGATTCCCTGTTGGAACTAAGTAAATACAGAGGGAGGGAACAGTAAGGGACAGTGCCCAGCAACACAGCATCAACACTCTGGTGGAGTGTTGTCCCAGTGCTAGTCTCAGTCTGGTGAAGAGTTTCCGACACCCCTAAAGGAGCACTCCAAAGAGATGGAAGCCACCCTTAGGACAACTTGGATCCTTCTCCTTTGGGACTTGCTGGCGCGGGGTTGCACAGAGAGGAGGGGGCAGATCTTGCTGGCTTTTAGGGCTGCTTCAGAACCCAGGGGTTCTCTGAGCCCCTCTGGCTGCCCCCCCCAACAGTAAATGGACTGAACGGTGAAGAGGAGGAGGAAGAGGAGGACAAGGGTCCCCTGACAAAACTAAGCATCCCGGACGATCTAGACAGCTGCGAGGCCATGGTGAGCTTGGCCCTGGGGCCCCTTCCCTGCCCCACCTTCCCCCTCCCACCAGCACACCCTTCTTGGTTTCCCTCCCTTTGATTAAGCTTTCACCCACCTCTGCTGGGAGCCAGTGGGTAGACACCAACACCATCCTCGAATCTCAGGTGTGCCCACGGAGGCCCTGAGAGGTGTGCCTCCCAACCTCCTGCCGGGCCCACAGGGGCACCCTGCACCTCTGGCCCACAGGTGGCATTTTGTAACTTGGCCTTGGCCAGTGCTGAGGAAGAACAGGCGCGGCTACACAGACAGCTAAAGGAGCAAAAGCTGCTCTGCTGGCTCCTGGCTCAGCAGGTAGCCCATGGGACCAGGAGCCTGAGAAGATGGAGGCCCCAGCCCCCGGGGGAAGTGTGCCTGGGGAGACCCACCAGGCCCTTCAGGGAGCCTGGTGAGAAGAAGAAACTGCAGGTGAGTGTGTGTAAGGCAGGAAGGAATGGCCACAGGGCAGGTTTTCTGATCCAGCAGACCAGGTACAGGAGAAGTGAGTCCTGGAAGCCTCAGTGAATTTTGCAGACTTTATTGGGATTTACCAGATACATGGCAGGTAGGGGTGCTAGGGGGCCAGGAGGCTGACAGGCCTCCCAGCCCGCAGCAAGTCTTCACTCTTTCTGGGCTCTCTGGCGTTCTCTGGTGGTCCTGCTGCTCTGCTCTCTCGGTTCTGCTTCTGCTTCTCTGCTTCTGCTGGCGTCCCCGTGACGCCACCCTTAAAAGCCCATCTTAGCCCAGGGGAATCCCATCTACCTATGCCCACACCCTACTCCAGGTGCCCGCATCAGGCATGCATTCGGGACCACAGGGTTCCATCATCCATCCTATGGGCGGGAGAGCAGAAAAGCCTGATACTTTTACCTTACCCTACAATCCACCCCCTCAGGGTTTTCTGCCAGACAGTCTATACAAGTGATACACACGTTTCTCTTGACGAATAGGAACACTGCAGCCATGGCCCACAAAAGCAAATGAAATATATCACAATGAAATATAACAGAACACAAATAAGTCCAGGCAGGGCATCAACCTAGTGGCAAAAGACAATTATTGGCACCAGTGGATGATCCACCACTTCCGCTGCCAAAGGCACTGCTCATGCGAGGGAGGGAACCACTCAGGCATCAGCTGTCACACGCCGGGAGCCATCAGGCCTCCCGGCCCCCTCCGGCTGCAGTCTCGGCCACAAGCCACACACCGCATCCACCCCTAGGATGCACTCACTCTTGGGTTGGCGATTCTGTACTCTTTGGGGTAATCGCCCATCCCTCAGGGTTTTCTATCTGTGGTCGCTCCAACGCTCCAGCATGCAGGCCCCTGCACTCAGGCCAACCCACTGCACAAGCACATGGGTCGGGGATCCGTGGATACAAGTCCACATGCGGCCTCTCTTGGGTCCCCTCTTTGGCTGTGGGCTCCACCACAAGCCACGTTCCCTACCCATCCCCCAAAGATGGGCTCCTCAGCTCCTCCCCCTCACTCAACTATGAGCAGGGCATCACCCACAGGTGATTTTAAAAGACTCACTGGCCTTTAGCTTACGTAGTGCTTAACAGCCGCTCAGGGCTTCCCGAACTTAGCACCAGCTTTTGCCTTCTCAGTTGGCTTTTCTCCTCTGCTTAGCTGCTGGGCAGTACACCGGCTGCCTTTGGCCACCAAGGCCCACTGACACCCCCAGACTCCCATCTCTGGGGGTGGACAATCCCATCCTTCCTCAGGGTCCCCAAAACATATCAAACTTGCCAAGGTCCTCCCCCTTCTGGCGGGATTGTTAGTCCATTAGTCCAAGTTCATCGGCTTTTCCCTTTGTCCACACTGGGGAGCTCTGAGTCGTGGTCCTTTCTCCCCGACGATTCTTGCTGCCTAGGCGGGGATTGTTGGCTGGTCCTCTCGGGCATCTCCTCCTCCAGGCGAGGTCTCATCCCGCAGCTCCCGGACTTTGCCCTTCCCCTGTCCCGCCATGACACGTCCAGCGCTGTCACAGGCAAACACTGTCTGCTGCTCCTCAGTCCCTCCCGGTCTTCGGAGGGCTCCATACCGGTCTGCATGGATCATCGTGCTGACTTACACCAATTGTAAGAGAGGAAGGAATGGACACGGGGCAGGTTTTCTGCTCCAGCAGACTGGGTCCAGGAGAAGAGTGTCCTGGAAGCCTCAGTGGCTTTTGTAGGCTTTATTGGGATTTACTGGATACATGGCAGGTAGGGGTGCTAGGGGGTCAGGAGGCTGACAGGCCTCCCAGCCCCCAGCAAGTCTTCACTCTTTCTGGGCTCTCTGGCGTTCTCTGTGGTCTCTGCTGCTCTGCTCTCTCCGTTCTGCTTACGTTTCTCTGCTTTTGCTGTGAATGCCACCCTTAAAAGCCCAGTCTTAGCCCAGGTGAATCCCATCTACATATGCCCACACCCTACTCCAGGTGCCTGCATCAGGCTTGCATTCAGACCACAGGGTTCCCTCATCTATCCTAAAGGCGGGAGGCAGAAAAGCCTGATAGTTTTATCTTACCCTACAGTGTGGTTTTCCGGAGGCTGGGCGGGCTGGGTGCTGGGCAGGCCGGCACTGCTGAGCCCCTGAGCCCGCTGTCTGGCCGAGGGCCAATTTACCGAGCTCATGCAGGAGAAAGTGGGCTTACAGGACTGGATGGAGGAGCTGGAGCATCGATGTATCCAGATGTCTGGAGAGACTGACACCATCGGTGAGCGGGGAGGCTTGTGCCCTGCAGCTGGGGTGCTATGCAGAGGCCGGGGAGACCCCAGCAGCTGAGCTGTCTGCACGCCCACCCCTAGGAGAATACATCGCTCTCTACCAGAACCAGAGAGCAGTGATGAGGGAGGAGCACCAAGAGAAGGAGGAGTCCATAAGGCAGCTGGCCCAGGACAAAGAGGAGATGAAGGTAGTCAGAGCTCTGGCTCCATGGTGGTGCGGCTGGGGGCAGGGCGGGCTTCTGAGCATCTCTGCTTCCAGGTGAAGCTGTTAGCGCTGCAAGAGCTGGTTTTGTGGCTGGTGGAGGTGCACAACGAATGGCGGGCGAAGCCCTGAGCACCTGCCCAGAACCCTGCTGCTGAGCCCACTAGCGCATGCCTAGAAGCATGCACCGCGACGTCCAAGGTGAGGAAAGCCCCTAACGGGCGGCTGGTCAGGAAGAGCACACTCCGCCAGGCACACAGCATCCTGTCTCTGTCTCTCTGTAGGGTAAAGAAAATATCAGGCTTTTCTGCCCTTCCGCCATCAGGATAATGATGGATCCTTGTCCTGAATGCATGCCTGATGGCGGGCACCTGGAGTAGGGTGTGGGCATAGGTAGATGGGATTCAGCTGAGCTAAGATTGTGCTTTTAAGGCGGTGTCACGGGACGCCAGCAGCAGCAGTAGAAGCCGAAGCTGAAGCCGGAAGAGAAGCCGAGATCACCAGAGAGCCCAGATAAAGTGAAGATTTTGCTGGGGGCTGGGAGGCCTGCCAGCCTCCCAGCCCCCGAGCCAGCACCCCTGCCTGCCATATGCCTGGTGAACCCCAATAAAAACCTGCAAAACCACTGAGGACTCTGACTCCTCCTTTACCCGGTCTGCATGGGATCAGAAAACCTGTGCTGTGCCCTGCTCCTGCCCTTACTCTCTCTGAAGAACCAAGTAAGGTGAGCCTTGTCCACCATGTGCAGCCGACCCAGGGCAAGGCACTCTGTGGCCTGCCTGGTTGCAAGGTGGCTGCGGGCCGAGGGTGTGGCTTGGACCCTCAGGCTTTCCAAAGCCATCAGACAACCTGAGCCTTCCTGAAGGCGACTCAGTTGCCACCATAAGGAGGAGGGGTCAGACCTCCTCTGCCCTGTGGTGGATCCAGTTCCAAAGCTCCCAAGGTGGCTGCCCTGCCCCAGCAGCACACTCACATAGGGGGATGGGGGCTGCACCCCCAGCATGAATTTCGAAGGCTCCCTGACGGCCTGCTCCCTGACAGCGGCACAAGCGGCCTATCAGCTCAACACCCTGCGTGACCATCTGCACTGCAGGTCCTCGAGCCTAGAGACTTCCACAGCCAGAGAACATCCACCTAGGTGGAAGGCCCGGGTAAGACAAGTCCAGTGGCTGTCTTCAGTCGGAGGTACTTTGGGAACCTGGGGTTGGCTTGCCTGTATGAACTTAAGTGTGTGTGTGACCAATATAGGAATCAAATTCTCTCTGAGAGCCAACTTCTGACTGAAGCTTATCTATCACCCTCGCGGCAGATGCCTTCTCTCAAACCTCGGTCCCTTGGAGCTTAGGCCAGATATGTGCCCTAAGCGTCTCATCTTTTACTGCAGCGCTGCGTGGCCTCAATACCAATTGGACAATGGCTCCCACGGGCCGAGCATGGCGCTTTTGACTTCTCGATCCTTACAGACCTAAAGAGTTCTGTCACCGCAATGGAAAATGGTCAGAGATCCCTTAGGGCCAGGCTGGCTTTCTCTTGTGCTCCCGTGCCCCCCTCCAGCCCCTCCCTCCTGAAAACCTGCCACACTCTCCAAGTCTTGAGACTCCTCTCACTCTCCCCCTCTCTGGACCCTCTTCAACGTTTTCTGATCCTCTAGATTCTCAGTCTTCACCTCCTCCAGCTCCCCAATCCGGCCTTCCCTCTTTTTTTCACCTCCTAGCCGCCACACCCGCACTGGGTTGTCCTCTTCTGGGTCCCGTCAGGGAAGTGGCGGGGACTGATGGAGGAATTAGGGTCCATGGTCCTTCCTCTCTGTCTGGTCTCTCCCAGACTGAAAAGTTCTTGGCTCTTTCACTAACAATCCCACCACCTACACCAAAGAGTTTCCTTATCTTACCCAAGCCTGTGACCTTACTTGTCATGACTACATGTGATCCTCTCTTCCACCCTGACCTCTGACAAAAGGGAGCAGGTTTTTAGGTCTGCCCAAGACCAAGCAGATCAGGTCCCTGTGACCAACCATGGCCCCAGGCTCTGCAGCAGTTCCCAGCCCAGAGCTGGGGTGGGGCTACCAGACTGACACAGGCAGGGCCCCCGGGACAGGGCTCACCAAGACCATTTTATTACCTGTCTCCTAGCTGGTCTCCAAGCGGCTGTGCACAAAAGTGTAAATTTTGCTAAGCTCAGGGAGATCACCCAGTCTGCCTCAGAAAACCCTGCTGCCTTCCTTAGTCGCCTGACGGAGGCGCTCCAGCGCCATACCAGGCTTGACCCTGACTCAAATGGAGGCTCAACAGTTCTGGCTACCCATTTTATATCTCAGTCAGCTCCTGACATTAGATAGAAGCTTAAGAAGTTTGAGAGGACTCCCCTGATGGCGCAGATGGCAAAGCGCCGCTCTGTGAGTCTCTCCGAGGCCTCTGCAGTGCCGGTTCCATGCCGCCCGGCCAGCGAGGGTCCCACATGGCACAGCAACCTCTCCTGCCTCGCCCGCTACTCCCTTCAGCAGTGTATTTCGTCAGTCTGCCTGTTCTGTTCCCCACTCTGTCTCTAGTGAATCCTCTCACCCTCCCACGTATCTGGCCTGGACCCCGGTTCTAGTGTAAATGAATAAATAAATCTTTTTTTTTTTTTTTAAAGAAGCCTGAGGACTGTCCTCAAACCCCTATCCAGGATCTGCTGAATATGGCCTTGACAGTTTTTAAAAACCGGAAGGAACAGGACAGGGCAGAGAGGGAACTCCGTAGTCTTCAGAAGGCTGGGCTTCAAGCTCAGGCCCTGGTAGGGCCTTGAGACCGCCAGGCCATGTTCCTCCAACCACCGCAGTGCCTGCCGCCCGACAGAGGACGACAACGGGCCCCATGGCCCCCAACCGACCACCGCTGGGAGCCTGCTTCAAATGTGGTCGAGAAGGCCACTGGTCCAGACAATGCCCCAACACCTGCCAGGACCATGCCCCATCTGCAACGTCCAGGGTCACTGGAAAAGTGACTGTCCCTCCATGCCTGGCTGCGGTGGACCAGTCCTTCCAGCCCCTGCAACTCTTGCCACCGGCGGTCTTCGGTTTGGCAGCTGAGGACTGAAGAGGCCCGGACTCATCGACCCCGATAAACTTCAAGGAGCCCAGGGTAACAGTCAAAGTAGCAGGTAAGTCCAACTCCTTTCTGGGCTCTCCTTTAATATGTTGCTGGCCTCCTCCTCTGCAGACCTTCTCTGCCACAATCTCAGCAACACACTGCACAACTCCTCACCTTCCTGGGCTCAAAAGGATACCGTGTCTCCCCGTCCAAAGCCCATTTCAGTTCCCACAGCCGTCTATCTGGGTCTTCGACTAACTCCTTCCTCCAAACAGCTGACGGTGGACCACAAACAGGCCATCCGGGACCTTCCCTCCCCTGAATCGGCAGAACAAATCCTTTCCTTCCTAGGTTTGGTCAGATTCTTCCGTCACTGGATCCCTAATTTTGCTTTCCTAGCCAAGCCACTGTACGACACAGCAAAAGCCTCCCTCGAAGGACTTCTCCAATCCCCCGGGGAGGTCTGCAGGGCCTTCCTTTTACTCACACATATCCTCCTTAGGGCACCTGTCCTTGGCCTTCCTGACCCAGAAAAGCCTTTCCTCCTGTGCACAGACGCACGTCGGGGTATGGCGGCAGGCGGCCTTTCCCAGCCTCTGGGCCCAGCCCTGTGTCCTGTCGCTTATCTCTCCAAGCAGATGGATCCCACCGTCAGGGGCTGGCAACCTTGCCTTAGAGCCCTGGTGGCGGCAGCTCTACTCACCCGGGAACCCCTCAAACTTACTCTGGGAAGACCTGTCCAAGCACATTCCTCGCACCACCTTCAGGCCCTCCTGTCTCCCACCCGCTCTCCACTCTCACTCCTGCCCACTCACAGGACTTCCACGTGCTCTTTATCGAAAACCCTCTGGCGAGTCTCACTCAGTCAACTTCTCTCAACCCAGCCCCTCTTCTGTCTCTGGCTCCCCTTCTGCCGCTCATTCATGCCCTGAAATCCTGGGCGAAATGCAAACCTCCAGACTGGGTTTGGCCGACTCCCCTTGTCAGATGCCTACTGGACTCTGTCTGTAGACGGCAGCTCTTGCGAAGGTGCGCGAGGTCAGCGGAGGGCTGCCTAGGCCATGGTTACCCTCGATCAGGTCATCGAGGCAGGAAAGCCGCCCGGGGAACCACCTCCCGAAAGGCAGAACTCAGAGCACTTACCGGGGCCCTGACCCTCAGCAACCATAAGAAAGTCACCATCTATACGGATTCAACATATGCCTTCCTTATGGCTCACAGTCCTGCTGCGATTTGGCAGGAAAGGGGGTTCCTCTCCACCCAGGGGTCCCCCATCATGAACGTTAAACTTGCCCTTAAGCTTCTAGCGGCCTTGCAGCTTCCAACTGAAGTCGCCATGATCCACTGTGAAGGACACCACACGGACAATTCTTACGTGACCACAGGGAATAACAAGGCTGATGCAGCAACAAGGGCTCCCACAACTCACTCTGCTGCAGATCCTGGTCCTATTCTCTCTCTATCTGTCCCCTCCATCACTCCGACTTAGGAGCCTAATGAACGCCAAATCCTGAGTCCGCTCTTCCACCCCTCCTTGAATGCAAAAGTCTGGCAGCTGTGTTCCCATCGTCAAACCGGTGCTCGTGGATCACCTCAAGGGGGAATTCGCCAACCTCCTTCTTCTGCAGCTCACCAGCTGCGTGGACACTTACCCGGAGAGGATTGGCAGGTTGATTTTACTCACCTCCCTACTCACAAAAAAGTTAAATATCTGCTCACAACGGTTGATACAATAACAGGTTGGGTCAAGCCCTTCCCCGCAGCTAGAGAAACGGCTCAGGGGGTAACCGAGGCCCTTCTTAACCACATTATCCCATGCGTTGGCCTCCCCACATCTGTCCTATCTGACAATGGTCCAGCTTTTATCTCAAAGATTACTCAGCAGGTCTCCGCAGCTCTGGGTATCACCTGGAAGCTTCACATTCCCCACCACCCACAATTCTCAGGGAAAGTGGAGCGCGCCAATGGCTAATCAAGGGTCACCTGACTAAACTCTCCTGAGAGCTCTGCAACTGCTCCAGGAACATGCAGACCAGTACTTACCCAGTCCTGCCCGAATCTCGACCTCCTCAACTGACCTTCCCCACCACTGCATCCAGGAGACCAAGTTCTGCTCAAATCGCTTCAGCCAAAGCCACTGCAGCCTCCATGGACTGGTCCGCACACAGTCATTCTCACCACGCCTATAGTGGTAACACCTCTGGGAGACCCCTCCTGGTACCATCTCTCTCGGGTCAAACGTGCGCCCGAAGACAAACAGTATGTATGTTGTAACCTGGGTCCTACTAGGATGCGCATTTCTTGTCAAAATCTCCCCTAGCTCAGTGTCCTATGTGTGGAAATTCAAAGTTAGGGAGACCTTTGTCTCAGGATCCACGGAGACTACCCACTTGGTGGGTACTGCAGAGTGCCCACAGGCCGGATGCACAGCACCCATCACTCTCACCCTAACTCTTTCATCAATTAACAACACTATGAACACCATGTTTTCTTTCTTTTACCATCAAACCTTAGATCATTGCAAGAATACCTACAAAGAATATGGGGGGTGCCCTTGCCCGTCATGTACAGTGCACCTTCCAGACAAAGGCCGAATGTTCTCTCCATCTGTCATAATACGGGTTTCAATACGAATCAAGTTAACTATACTATTTCAGGTCCTTGGGACCTACGCTGGGTACAGGGAGTCCAAGCCACAGGGTACACTGGCTGGCATTCCTACACAGTGGCAACATTTTCCCATCTCAAGGGACTATGTCCCGACACAAAATGCCACAGTCCAAGTCTCCCAGGACATCCTCCATTCAGAGCAAGTCCTACAAAATCAGCTAACATCATCAGAAAAGACAGAGACACCCTCAACCTGGATTCGTAAAATACAAAACGCTATACTATTCCTACATAACTCTTTTGGATCTAATACCTTTCTTGTTTCCTCTGTGCTTCCCTTCAGAGGCCTCTACTGGCGGCAGCTCCAATTAATCTCAATACCACTATGACCAAGATTACAGACGCTGCTTGCCAGACTCCCCAACTCTCAGTCCCCCATTGGGACTCCAATCACAGCTACCCCTGCTATCCAACTGATGCCCTTGTCGGCTTTCATTCCTGCATTTCTAACATTTCGGTTAAAGGTATCTACCCCTCCTTAGAAAAAACCTCTTTGTCTTTAGCATCATCACAAAGACAGCTCCCCCGCCATGGCACAGGCCATGCTCCAAAACCGGCGGGCTCTGGACCTGTGACGGCTAACAAGGGGGGCACCTGCCTTTTCCTCAGGGAAGAATGTTGTTATTGTATCAATGAATCAAAGATTGTAGAACAAAATGTGGAAGCCTTCATGAAACTACGCAAAGACATGGAAAGGGAAATTGGGGGCTCCAATTCCCCGCTGACATGGTTTCAAAATCCTATAGTGTCATGGCTCCTCCCGCTCTTGGGGCCAATACTAATGATAACATTTTTTCTCTTGAGGAAAAAAAGCCTTCTGTGTTAATGTACATATGCGTACATATGTGAGATTGTAACAGATTGCTCTGAAATGTGCCTGGCTGTGCCCCTGGCTGTCCCCTCACTGCCTCCTGCCATCAGCATCCACTGGGGCAGGAGCTTGAGCAGCGCTGCCTGCTGGCAGCTACTGAGTCATGGCATCCCGGAAGTTCGAGTCTGAAGACTGAGTGAAAATTCCTAAACATTTTTTCTTTAAACCAAGTTATCAGTCCATTTCTTCTGTCATTGGGAGGATGGGACGGGGGGACTACTCACAGCACCTGGTGGAGATGTTGGTGGCATGAAGTCAGATGGCAAATCTAACTTGTAAAGTGGGGTGTGAGTACAGGGGCTTGCCGTTCTCGTGAGCCTCAACTCTCTTTTTCCTCTCTGCAGTTGAGAGACTACCAAAGGAAAAACATCTTGGGGTCTCCTGCAAGAGACCACTGGAAGTGGTTGTAAGTCATCTGAAGATGTAAGTCTTGCTCAGCCAGGCTGGGAGAGGGGTGCTCCAGGGGCAGCTCAGTGAGAGGTGAAGAGCATGGAAGAAGTGGGTAAGAACCCTGGGTCTGAGTGCGGCCTCTCCGTAGCTCTGCTGGGGATCTGATTTGGGGCAACACTGTTTAAGCTCTTTGTCCACCTGTGAGTCAGGGTGCTACAGCTCTACTTAAATCTAGGCAGCATCCGTGAGAGGATTGTGCATTCATCCCTTCGTGCGGGGCCTGGTGCGCAGTGAGCCTTCAGTACAGGGCGTCGCTATGGACTTCTTGCTCTGGCAATTTCCCTCATCCCCAGCCTCAAGGGGAAGCCAGTCAGTGAGGACACCCTCTCCCTTTAGGGCGGCACAGATGAGCCCCAGGTGCTTGGGATTAGGTGACCTCTGAGGTGGGAGTCCGTCTCTGCCACCTGCTTGCTGGGTGATCCCAGGGAAAGTCACGTCCTTCTCAGGCCTCAATTTCCTCAACTGGAAGATGAAGTTGTTGGGCCAGATCAGTGTCTTCCAGACTGATTTGGTAGCTTTGATCATCTCTTGGTTCATGTTGCTTCCTGTCTCAGGCGAGGTGGTGAGTGGCCGTTTGGAAAGAAGGCACAGGCCGTGGTATGATCCGTCACCCATGTCTCCAGCATCCATCGTCCAGAGCTGCTCTCTCTTTCCTTCTCTGACCTTCTTGTCTTCTCTAAGCCGCTTTTCTCTTCCTCCCCTTGCCCTTGTTTTTCTCTTTTCACCTCCTGTAGATTCAGGACATTCTGCAGGTGCTGTGTCCGACCTTAACCGCTCCAATGGGGTAGCGCTCCCCCCATTGGACAGGAGGAAGGTGAGGCCGTGCCGAGACCCCCTCTCTGGCTTGGCCTCTCCCAGCGTGCATGCCCGAGGCTTGTCTGGTTGAGGTACTTGGCCTCTGGCTGATTTTATGTTGCCATCATTAACCCTCGGTGTGTCCACGTCTGCTATTTCACCTGCTTGGTTGATCGTTGTTTTCCTTCCCGCACATCTTTATCATCTTGGAGAAGATACAATACACCGTGAAGGGTGAGAGGTCATTTGGGAAGAGCTTCCAGAGCAGGGGTGTGAGATTTGGGCCTTCCAAGCCTCCAGGGTGAATGCTCAGGGGCCCGTCCTACTAGGAGAGCCTCAAACCCCCGCCCCAAACACGGGGCTTGCCCTCTGGGCATGTCCCGCAAAGACCAACAGTCCACACTGCAGTTGATTTTCCAAAGTGATGAATTCATTTTAGCTTAGGAGTGGGAAATGCAGGCTTAGGAGAAAGGGGGCTTTTGTTACAGGTGCAAGGACTAAGGTGAGTTTTGTAGCAGAACTGCAAGTGCGTGAGGTTCACCAGAGATGAGTGACTGGGACATCCTCCCCCACTGTCTTTTAAAAATCAACTGGACACTTACCCATCTCCCATGGGCCCTTGGCAGCAGACCCTTTGCTAGGCGGCAAGGTGGGATGTGGCAACTGAGGGAGCAGTTGGCTCTGAAGGGTCTGGAGGCTGGAGGGGTGGCTTTTGAGACTGATGTGTAGAGGTGGGCAGTGTTCATCCCCGTGGAGAGCGGGTGACGTGGGAGTCCCGGGCAGAGGGTGGGTGCAGGAGATGATCAGATTCGGAGCCCAGAGAGCGCTTGGCAAGAAGGTAAGGTGCCTGGGGTGCCCTGGGCTGGGGGATGACCTCTTCCTGATGTGGGAGGGGACACCGAGCTCTGGGTCTCCAGCTGTATTGGGTGGCGTCTCATTGTTACTTCTGTCTGTCCTGGCCCATCAGAGTATGGAGATGACCGGCTCCCTCCAAACAGAGCAACACACCAAGAGCGAGCTGGCCATGAAACTCGGCCAGGTACGGGAGAAGCTGGCAGAGCTGAAGGAGCTGGTAAGGCCTGCGCTAGCTGGGAAGGGCTCGGAGGCCTCCGGGAGGGAGGTCCTTAGGCCGGGACAGAGATGGCTCCAACTCAGGGCTGGGGGGCACTGAGGACCCTGCAGTCCTGCCAGGTCCGTGACCACCTGTGCCCTAGGCTCTGACATGAAGTGGTGGGTTCCTCGGGACTGCAGGTCACCTCCCTGCTGGAGGCATGAGCCAGTAGGGGAGAGACGAGGAGACGTGGAGACATCCTGGTTCCAGACTTGGCTCTGGGTCGCGCTTCACTGAACAGGGCTGAGCCTCAGCATCCTTCACTTCAGAGAGCACTAGAAAGCAGTTCTGCTTCGGTGAGGGAAGGGGTCTGGGCAGGTGGCAAAGTCCCACAGTGCCTGCCTCAGGAAGAGGGGCCTGTGCCTGTCCCCCGCATCTGTGGGCACAGATCTGGGAGATGACTTGGTGGCGGGAGCCAGCAGCAGCGGTGGTCTCCACTCTGCTGCTCCACCACAAGTCCGTTGTAGCAGTTGCTCTTCAGAACTGCCCTTTTCTGCATGCTTCCTGGGTTATGGGCAGGACCAATCAGGTGGTCCAGTCAGCCAAGGATGAAGATGGTCCAGGGCCTCCCTGGTGGCCTAGAGGTTAAGTCTCGGCACCATCACCACTGCTGCCTGAGTTTGATCCCTGGCCGGGAGCTGACCCACAGGGCGCAGCAGACCTCTCCTGCCTTGCCAGCTGCTCCCCTCAGCAGTGTGTTTCAGTCAGTCTGCCTGTTCTGCTCACTCTACACCTTTGGCCAATACCCCAGTTCTTCTGCACAAAAAAAGAAAAATAGTCCAACCAGACTTGATGTTGGGACACCCTGAAGAGTGATATAAGCCAGGGTTAGAGGGAGCTGAGGGGCTCTGTTCCAACCTCCAAAGAAAGAAGGGGAAGACTCTGTTCCTGGCCTCTCAAGAAAGGAGGGCCAGAAGCTGAAAGAAGACAAGCAGCATCCAGTAGCCAACCTCTGTGGGAGGAAGAGAGGATGAAGACCTCTGTCAGAGACTGGGCCTCCAGTCCTCAGTCTGACATCACCGGAAAGGAGCAAAGGCTCCGGGCCTCATGTCTGAAAGAGCTGTTTGTTGTTGGTGTTGTCCAGCAACTCATAAAGAGCTTTTAACACTTGGTGTCTCTGACACCGGCTGGGATCCCAACTGAAATGGGTATTCACGGGGCATGAGGATGGGATGCCAGGATAGGCTGCAGTGGCACCCACCTGCCCGGGCTCTAAGACAAGAGAGCCGCCAAAAGCCCCAAAGCCAAAACCAAGGGCTGGAGCATTACAGTACCCATACGATAGGGGCCTACAGGCTAGAGCCGATGGAAGGATAGTGCCTGGTAGGGGACTCATCACTGTGGTTCTCAACCGTGTGCACAATTGCAAGAGACTTCAGTCTGGAAACAACCACCTTGGGGGCCTCTGCTGGTGGTGCAGCAGTTGAGTGCTGGGCTGTGAAGCTGCTGCCTCTGCTGCCCGCAGCCTCTGCAGTGCCGGTTCGCCGGCTCGATCCCTGGCCGCTGGTGAGGGTCCCACATGGCGCGAAGGACCTCTCCTGCCACCCGCTGCTCCCCTCAGCAATATACTTCGGTCCTTCTACCTGTTCTGCTCCCAGCTCTGGCTCTGGTGAATTCTCTCACCCTCCCGCGCTTCTGACTTTACCCAGTGCTTATATAAATAAAAAAGAAAAAAGTTCTATTTGCAGAACTTCTAACCTCCTGGAATCCCCTGTGCAGAGTAAGCAGGTGCTCTCAGAGACTCCAGCTCCCTTTAGGGTGGCAGGTGCCAGCACACCAGCAGAGGACCTTACACTACTTCAAAGGAAATTGGCACCCCCTGATCACTGCAGCACTATTTACAGTAGCCAGGCTGTGGAAGGGGTTGTACATAGATAATAGAATACTACTCATCAAGAAATATAAACTCATGCCATCTGGGGCAACATGGATGGAGCTAATGGAAATAAGCCCAAAGGAGAAAGACAAAAACATCACTTAGATATGGATATAGAGAAATTAAACAAAGGGCTAGATTAAGCTATCCCTTGAGTCTCCCAGGTGGTGCCTGACTACTGGCTGGGGCTGCAGACCAGCCTAGACTTCCTGGCCTGGCAGCACTGGATGGTGGACTGACCCTCTCTAGTTTGACATCAAACTTATTTGACGACAAAGCCTGACTCCTGCTGACTGAGTGCCCCATTGTCTTGTTTCACTTACACCACCACTGGGTCCCCAGCCTCTGCTATTTACTGGGTCTGAGATGGATCTTGTACTTGATGCTGCATGTAATTTTTTGTTTCTTTGTTTTTAGATTCATTTTTAATTTATTTATGCATACGAGAACTGGGGTACAGGCCAGAGGTGCAGAGGGTGAGAGGATTCACCAGACACAGAGTAGGGAGCAGAATAGGCCAATCCACTGAAATCACCTGCTGAGGGGAGTGGTGGGTGAGACAGGAGAGGTCTGCTGCCCCATGTGGGTTGCTCCCTGGTCAGGAATCAAACTCAGGTCTAAGAAGTGATAGCACTCAGACTTAAACCTTATGCCCCCACGGAGGCCCTGTTTTTTTTTTTTTTTTTTACATCTTTTGATATTATTTAAAATAATAGAAGCACTCCTACTGCTCTACTTTCATAATAAACACGCTCCAGCCCTTGGCTCAGGTCAGGTTTACACGTGTCTTTGTCACCTTTACTCAGTGTCCATCTCTCACGACAGTGCAAGCTCCATGTCTCCAGGGTCCTCTCTCTGCTGCCATTGTATCTGCAGGGGAGGCAGCTTGGGGAGGCAGGAGCCAGCCAGGGAGAGGGATGCTGGCAAGTGAAGAGGAGGCAAAGGCAGAAACACTTGGGAGATGCTCCCTGGTTCACTGAGAAAAGCATTTCTCAAAGTGTGGTTGTGGAATCCTTGAAGTCACCCAGAGCCTGTCACAGGAGCCACGAGGTCAAAACTATTTTCTAAACGTCACTAAGACACCATTGGCTTTTTCACTATTTTGACATCTGCTGAGGTAAAACTTACTAAAAATGGAGCTTATATTTCTAACTGCAGTTATTCTTCACAACTACTTACCTCAGAAACACAACTCAAAGGCAGTGTCTTTCAAAGTGTCTTGGTTGAAGCATTAAAAATTATCTTCATTATTCTGTCATCCTCAAATCCACATTTTACAGCACCTGATGCGATGACACGCAAGTGCACACACAACACTCCTGCTGCGTCCCCAACTACCATGTGCCAAGGAAAATATTTGCATGAGATGAATTAGGCTGTTTTTCTTTTTTTGTAGTCAATACCATCTTCACATGAAGGAATGAATGATAAAATCTGTGGCTATTTGATCTGGTTAATTAGCAGACATTGTCCTGAAAATGAGTGTGTGCTCCTTTGAGAAAATCAACTGACAATTGCTAACTGAGAGTAACTTCACCTTGACCAAATATAAGTGCTCAGAAAAAACCAGAATCATGGAAAATTGTGTCCTATCACTAACTTGACAACTTCCAGTACTACTTTTACTTTTTGGATTTGTGGTGAAAAATAAAATAAATTTTTTAAAATAATTTGATTCCAGTGTAATGAACATTGAAGAGCTTTATAATTTGTGGAACAATATATTACTTTAAAAAAATCACACATTAAAACTAACTGCAGTTAGTTTTATGCAAGAGAGAACTATGGAAATGTAACTGAATAAGAAATATTTAATGATATTGTTTCAGGTTTCACTTTGCAAATAACCTGGGAGAAAATGCCAGCTGTATAGATTTAATTTAGTATCCAAGTGGAATATTCACGATAATGTGAAAACACTACTTCAACATATTTGTGTGAGGCTGTAGACATTTTTTTTAATAATAAATTTTATTTTTATATTCCCCATACAATTTCAACACCTCCATTCTGAGCTGTAGACATTTTTTCATAGACTTCAACCAGAACCACAGCTAAATGCAGAAGGAAACATGAAAATCCTACTGTCTTCTAATGAGACAGACAAGAAAAAACAATGAGACAGACAAGAAAGACAACTGCAAACATAAAACACATGAAAGATCCACTCTTCCCATTGCCCTGATTAAAGAAGTTATTTAACAGGCATTGGTTATTGATTATCTATTAACAGGCATTGGATTATTATTATTATTCTAAATGAAACAACTACATGATCAAACTCGCTTTATTCCCAGTGTGGTAAGTATGGGGAGCGATACCTCCTAAACAAGATTATGCTTGGCGTCCTCCCTAATTTGTCAGACTGGACACGGATCCGGAAGGAAAATACTGAGAATCGCAGACCCAGTGCTTGGGTCATGGAGACAGGGTGAGGAAGCTTTGGGTGAGGACAGGAGGGGCCAGAGCAAAGCCTCAGGTCCCCAGTCTGGTTCTCATAGTTCCAGGCCCCAGGGCTGTGTCTAGGGCAGGAAGGTTACTGTTGGGGATACCCCACTGCCCCTTAGCCTCCCTTCTGTCTCCACCACCTGTGCTGGGCCCTGGACACTTGTGACTCTCCCCAGTTCTCAGTCCCCAGTGCCTGGAGGCTCCCAGGGAAGCCAATCAGCATGGCCCCCAGGTAAGTCTCCACCCACCAGCCTAGAGTCAGGAGCTCCCCTGGCCCCAGTAGTGCTGGTCATGGGGTCCCCAACCCTCCTCCTGCTGCTTCTCTCCAGGGCTGTGGCCCAAACCTGGGCTGGTGAGAGCAGGGAGGAGGGAAAAGGCTTCTCTGGTGGAGGCTGTTGCCTTAGGCTCCTCTGTCCCCCCACGCTTCCTCTCAATCCTAGTCCCTTTCTGTCCCCCCACCCTAGCGCCCTCTTCTGTCCCCCTGAGTCCCACTCCTTCTCCACCTGATGCCCCTTTTCAAGCTCTCGAGCCTCCTCCCTTCCTGAACACGTTCTCCCCTCATGCCCCATCTCCCTGGGACTCAGGACCAGTGCAGGGAGGAGGTTCAGCCCAACTTTCACCCCTTCCTGCCCCCAGGCTCCCACTCTTTAAGGCTTTTAGAAATCAAGACCTCCCAGCCCAGCCTCCAGGAGCCCCGGTACATCACAGTGGGCTACATGGACCACGCACAGTTCAGGAGGTTTGACAGCAACTCTCCAGGTCAGTGTGGAGATGCTGGAGCCCAGGGCGGAGCAGGTGGGGCAGGAGGACCTGGACAAGGAGACAGAACCAAAGACAATAGGCACAGAGGTTCAAGCTGCCCTAATGGCTCCTGGAGGACCTGCATGGCTGCTACAACCAGAGCTAGGACAGTGAACAATGCTTGCCCAGGGCCAGGTCACAGCTCCCATTCCCCAGAGACCTTTGCCCCTAGTCAGGGTCGCAGTGATTCCCAGAGGCTATGGCACCTGCCATAGTGGAGGAGGGAGTTTGGGTAAAGCACGAAATGAACAACCTGTAGGGCAGGTACTTGGAGTGGATCCCAAGTCTCCTGGAGATGGGGAAGGAGGCGCTGCAGCTCAGAGGTAAGAGGGGCTACAGGGCCTTTGATCTCCCTGAGGCTCACACCCTACAGGGAAAACTGAATGGTCAGAAAAGCGCCCCCTTCTGGTTAGAAAGAGAACTGTCTCTCAAGTTTTCAAGCTCTGGGATGGAGACTGGCCCAGAGGGTCCTATTGTTTCTGAAGGACAGTTAAGGAATCCAGTTTCTCCTGAGAAAGAGGGGAGACCACCCCTGAAATCACCCTGCACAGGACCCTTTTCACCGGCAGCCATCGTAGGAACAATGAGTTTCTCTCTTGAGATCTTGTTTTTTGGTCAGAGAGCATTTTTGGAGATCTCACTCCTGCCTGTCTGTGTCATCACCCTCCACCCAAGACAGCAACAAAATGTTTAGAGACCTGCATCCCACCCTGGGCTCTCACCTGCTATCCCAGACTCCCAGACCAGGCTGGTTTCTGGGGTTTGTGCTTCCTCCCTCCAAGCATGTTTTCCTGTCCATTCTGAGGATGGTCATGAGGCTGCTTCAGTGACCATAGAGGAAATAGCAACCATAAAATGTCCGATTCTTCCCGCTCAGGCCCCCAAAGGGCATGTGTGACCCAGCACCCCATCTCTGAGCATGACATCACCCTGAGGTTCTGGGCCCTGGGCTTCTACCCTGACCTGGCCCCGTACATGGAGCTGGTGGAGACCAGGCTTGGCGGATGGAAACTTCCGGAAGTGGGCGGCTGTGGTGGTGCCTTCTGGAGAGGAGCAGAGATACATGTGTATCTTCAGCATGAGGGGCTGCTGGAGCCCCTTATCTTGAGATAGGGTAACTAGGGGGACTTGGGCACGGAGCCCATTCTCAGGAGAATCAGGAGCCCTTTGAGAACTTCTAAGGGTCAGACTAAGGACTGGGGTCTCCCCTTCCCTTCCCTTCCAGTGCCCCCTCCCAGCCCTCCATCCCCACTGCGGGCATCACTGCTGGCCTGGTTCTCCTTGGAGCTGTGCTCACTGGAGCTGCGGTGGCTGCAGCTGTGATGTGGAGGAAGAAGCGCTCAGGTGGGGAAGGGAGTGGGGGAATCTTGTCCACTGGGGGCTTCCATGTCCCAGGGAGAACTTGCCCTGCCTGGTTAATGGGAAGTACCATCCACGCATGTGTGTTGCCCAGAGGGCATTTGGTTCAGTCCCCCCTCACCTCCTTTCTTCATTTTTCCCAGTCCTGACCTGGGTCTTTAGTCACAGTATTCCAGGATTAGAAGATTCCTTAAAGACTGCGTGGGCTGACTCCTCCCTTGTCTCACATGATGATTCTTCCCACAGGAAGACAAGGAGGAAGCTACACTCAGGTTGCAGGTAAGTGTGGATCAGGGGTTTGATCCCTGAGGCCCTGGGGATAGTGTTGATGAAGCCATTCAGTTTCCATTCATGATGGTGATTTTCATGTCTTCAAATCTTAAGGCCACTTATTAATGGCTCAGCTCACCATGCAGACGTTCACCTCTTTGACTTCAACTGTGGACAATAATTTACATTGTGGGGTAGAATTGGAGGGGCATTCTTCCTTTGAAGGAAAGAGACCACAGTTATGTGAAGAAGGTGACGAAGGAAAGCACAGCAGCAAGCAGGAAATGGTTGTAAAAATGAGAAATTAGGGCATCGCTGGTGGTGCAGGTAGTTGAGTGCAGTGCTGTGAAGCTGTCCGCACCCTCTGCAGTGGCACAGCAGACCTCTCCTGTCTTGCCCGCTGCTCCCCTCAGCAGTGTATTTCAGTCAGTCTGCCTGTTCTGTTCCCCACTCTGTCCCTGGTGAATCCTCTCACCCTCCCGCACATCTGGCCTGCACCCTAGTTCTTGTATAAATAAATCTTTAAAAAGAAAAGAGAGAGAGAGAGAAATGACTCAACGCTGACTTTACAAAGACTGAGCACATTATTTTTTTTTTGGTATGTCATGGCGCATTCTGTCCTTGTTGTCTTCCATGGATTTTATGGTTTCTGGTCTTAAGTCCCAGCCTGTTATCCATTTTGAGTTGATTTTTGTGTGAGGTGGGAGACAGTGGTCTAGTTTCATTCTTTTGCACGTGGCTGTCCAGTGTCCCCAGCACCGTTTATCGAAGAGCCTTTCCTTGTGACCCCCTCATCTTAACCTTGTCTACATAAACTTCACTGGATGGCACGTTGGAGAAAGGGGTTTACTTCTTCCCATCAGTAGTTGTATTTTAAAATTACAATTCATTTTACGTTCTCCATTGTCTTTCAGCAACCTTAGGTATTTACCTGGAACTATTTCAAAAGCACTTGAAACAATCGAAAGATTAGAGGCATATGTCCATTAAAGAGGAAAGTAAATGATGAACCCATCTGGATCAGGACCATTAATATCTGACAAGACAGAACAGGGAACAGTGTGGGCTGACAGAGCAGCAGGAACAGGCCCTGAAGGGCTGGGAGAGGCAGTGAGGGGGTGAGTGTCCTTCCTGCAGGGTGTGCAGGATCCCCTAGTGTTGTCCAGGGACACCTGCCCTGTGCTCTGTACCCCCCTCTTTTCCCTCTCCACTTGGAACAAAAGGAAGCACTAATGGGGAGACATGTGTCCTCCTGGGGCAGTTTTGAGTCCAAGTCACTTCCTGCTCCCCTCCCCATGAGGTGGGTGGATTTAGGGGCTGCACTGTGCTGAGAGCTGGGGTGGGGGTGGTTTACATCCTGCAGCTGCAGCCCCGCCCCCCAGGAAGTCTGGCTGGTCATCTACCCTTGGGAGAGGGGGCTTGGTAGTGCCAGAAAGGCACAGAGCTGATTCTCTATGATCTGAGCAAACGTGTAAAGAAAAGCCCTGGAGCCCTCGGTGGCTTTCTCAGGCTTTTATTGATCTTTTACATGTAGTGCAGCAACCAGGTACACAGCAGACAGGGGTGCTGGGGTGCCAGGAGCTGGCACTCTTTACTGGGCTCTCTGGCAGTTGTCCCTCTCCTGTGTTCTTTGCTTCTCTTGCCAATATAAATACTGCAGCCCTGGCCCACAGAAGTAAACAATACAACTGAATATAACAGTGTAACAAAATGCAGGTGTTCCATCAGGCATGCGATGCTAATGGCGGGAGGGCAGAAAAGCCTGACAATCATTTACCCCACAGGGTGGGTAACTTTCAGTGTTTTGTTGGGAAACTGTTATCCCACTGTAACAGGATGGTCTCCAGGAAATGGGGAGGTTCCAGGTTTCCTGCCCCACCCAAAAGGAGGGTGGAGCTGAGCGGGGAGAGAAAAAGCTGCAGAGGAGACTGAGGAAGGAGGATGGAGCCAGAGGAGACCTGGAGGAGGCACATGGAGCGGAGAGAAACGTGAAGAAACTGCGCTTGCCTATTGGTCGTGGACTGGGTGACACAGATGTGGGTGAGACCCGTGGGGAGGTGACAATGGCAGCTTTTATCTTTGATTTTGATTTTGCTCTTTTCCTCCCATACTTGTCTGGTTGTTTCTGATCCTTTTCTGTGGGTCCCCACTGGAGGATGCTTTAGACTTGTGGCAGGCTTTGGGGCCTTGCTCGGGGCCAATCCCGTTTGGGTAGACTTTTACCCACGAGGGGATGGATAACTTTGGGTGCTTGATTTAGAAACTATATTCTTTGTCTTTTTTGTACTGTTCCCTAATTGTATTAAATTTACATTTCATTAAAGTCTCATATGTTTTGTGTTGATGGGCGCATGGCAGAACCTATATAGAGCAGGCAGGTTTGCGGGGTCAGGGTGCCCGTCTCCCTGCCCTGTAACACCATCTTCCCTTCCCCTCTGGCGCTCCTCTGGTGTGTTCTTTCACACTCAGAGTGTGCTCTGCCTTTATGAGGCAGATGGCAAAGCCATTTGGAGCATACAGATTTGGGTGTCCCAGGGTGCCCCTCATTCTGCCTAACTGATTGAGGGTGTTTTCTCTGATCAGGACTCATTTCCCTTCTCTATTGCTCTGCCTCCACTGGATCCTCACCCAGAGACAGGAATCCCCCAGGAGGAGGAATAAGCCCTCAGTGGGGATCTGACCAGGTTCCTGCTGTTTGAGGCAGGACCTTGTCTTCAGCCCTGGCAGGTCAGGGCTGGGGAGGGACTGACCTTCAGGTAAACTAAAGGAGCAGACAGAGCAGAATAGAATAGGGGCCTGTGGGGGGGACCCCAACTCCTTGGGGACAATATTGTGTGTCCTGATGCTTCTCCATGACACCTGCTCACACTGAGGGGCATAGGACCACAAGCAGGTGCTGGCCTGTCCTTCATGGGGGGCCTGGGTCTGGGCCTCTGACCTGGGAAGTCACTGGGTGATGAGGAGGAGGGAAGAGCAGTTTGCAGCCGGGACCAGGTGCTGGGAATGGAGGGGTCCAGTGTTTTGAGCAGAGTGGGTCTGGGGTGTGGGTTCCACGGGGTGGGAAGGGAAGGGAGGATGTTTTTTTCCAATAAACCTCTTGGTCTCTAGCAGCACAGAGGCTCAGCAGCCCTGAGAGGAGCCAGGTCTGTCCTTGGTCTCAGGGCCTAAGGAGTCACCAGGAAGGGCCCTGCTCCTGCTGGTGGGGGTCCCTGGGCCCTTCTCCCCCCTGAGCCCAGAGCTCCTGGCTGCCCTGCTCCTCTGTGTGGGCCTGGCTGCCTCTTGCCCTGTTTCTCCCCAGCCCTGAGGAGATGGCGCCTGCTCTTGTCCCAGCTCTGTGCTCCTTGGGGACAATAGCATCAGCCTTGTCCCAGCTCTGCCTCCTCCCCTCCCTGCTGCTCCTCCTCCAGCTGCTCCCCGGGGTCCAAACGTGAGTGTGATGACCGAAGGGCATGATGGCTCAGAGTAGGATCTCTATGAACCCATGCAGAAGTGTGAAGGAGTCCTTGAGCCCTCAGTGGCTTTTTCAGGCTTTTATTGGGATTTTCAGGCTCTTATTGGGCACACCCCTGCCTGCCATGTGCCTGGGGGCCAGGAGGCTGGCAGGCCTCATAGCTCCCGGTGAATCTTCACTTTTTTTTTTTTTTGCTCCCCACAGCAGTGTATTTCAGTCAATCTGCCACTCTGGTGGATCTCTGGTGGATCCTCTCACACCTTCCGCCTTTCCTCATCGCAGGCCTTACCCCAGCTCTTGTATGCATAAATAAATAAATCTTTAAAAAAAAAAAAAAAAGAATCTTCACTCTTTCTGGGTGCTCCAGCATTCTCTCATGGTCTTGTTCTCTCACTTCTGGTCGTTTTCCATTCTGCGACGCCGCCCTTACAAGCCCCGTCTCAGCCCAGGTGCACCCACCTGCGCATGCCCACACCCTTCTCAGGTGCCCGCCATCAGACATGCATTCAGGACCACAGGGATCCATCATCAATCCTAATGGCGGAAGAGCAGAAAAGCCTGACAATCATTTACCCTACAGTGTCCCTCCCTGTTCTGTGGAAGTGGAAACTGTCCAAAGTAATGTTGAAACTGATGGTGACGGGGAAAGCAATGAAACAACTGATGCAGTAAAAGGGCCCATCACACCCGCCTGGCACAATTAGCACGTTTACCATCTTAGCATTTGCAAGTTCCCCTCTGAGCAATTTATGACTTGACTCTTTTTTTTTTTAAAGATTTTTATTTTATTTATACAAGAACTGGGGTACAGGCCAGATGCGCGGGAGGGTGAGAGGATTCACCAGAGACAGAGCGCGGAACAGAACAGGCAGACTGACGAAATACACTGCTGAGGGGAGCAGGGGGCGAGACAGGAGAGGTCTGCTCGCCAGGTGGGTTGCTCCAAGGCTGGCGGGGATCAAACCGGCACTGCAGAGGCTGTGGACAGCTTCACAGCGCTGCGCTCAACCGCCTGAGCCACCAGGGAGGCCCTGGTCTCTATCTTAACTGGGCCTCATTCCAAAAGAAAGGAGTCAAGTGGCTGGCTCCTTTCCCCTCCCATAGCACAAATCCTTGTCTAACCCCCCCCCCCCGCCTTTGTCTAAACAGCCCTGTGCTCTACCAAATGGCCTGTGCACTACAAAAAAAATGAAATCTGTCAAATTTCTGAGTATAAATGGAAATCTTTGTGTATGTTGGTGGCCCAGATCTTAGGGGGAGACTCTCCTGTCTGGTGCCCACTAGTGTGATAATAATGAAACCTGTACCCACTTGTCCTTGGAGTGCCCTTTGGTCCTTTCTAGCCTGGCAAAATAGTTTTCGAGTAGGTAGGGCCCTGGGGTCTGGAGCTCTTCCTTCAGGAAGGATGGCTGTGTGGGGGGACCCTGGCTCTAGAAAAATTGGGGTACTTCCCAGGGGAGGGAGAGGGATCGAAACAGAAGAGGGAAGAACACAAAGGACAATGCTGATGGTGCGTGGGTGAACTGGTGGTGGGAATTTTAAGGGGACTACACCTAAGAGTGTTACAGGGCAGGGAGAGGGGCACCCCAGAACCCCCAAACCTGCCTGCTCTAAATAGGTTCCTCCATCTGCCTCATCAACACAAAACATATAAGACTTTAATGGAAAGGAGCTTTAATACAATTAGTAAACAATACAGAAAAGACAAAGACTATAATTTCTAAATCAAGCACCTAAAGCTACCCGTCCCCTCGTGGGTAAAAGTTCACCCAAACAGGATTGGCCTCGAGCAAGGCCTGAAAGCCTGCCCCAAGTCTAAGGCACCTTCTGGTGGGGACCCACAGAAAAGGATCAGAAACAACCAAACAAGTCTGGAAGGAAAAGAGCAAAATCAAATCAAGACAAAAAACACCGTTGTCACCTCCCCATGAGTCACCCACATCTGTTTCAACCAGTCCACGACCAAAAGGCAAGCACAGTTTTTTCACAGTTCTCTCTGCTCCATATGCCTCTTCCAGGTCTCCTTCTGGCTCTCTGTCCTGCTTCCTTCCTTCTCCAGTTTCCTCCTCCAGCTTCTGCTCCTCCCTGCTCAGCTCCACCCTACCTTGGGTGGGGCAGGGAACCTGGAACTTCTCCTTTTCGTGGGCACTACCCTGTTACAAGAGGAGAAAGCATACATTCCACAAAAATGTAGAATGATGTGGTAGATAGATAGATAGATAGATAGATAGATAGATAGATAGATAGATATAAAAGATGGGGGTGCTCTCCAAAAACTATTGTGATGACACAGTTAAGAGCAGTCTCTGAGCTGCAACAAGAGGGGGAGGGATGACCATTGCTCAGTCAGGGGTTATGATGTTTCAAAAAGTGAACTATCAAAAATGTGAAAATACCTATCCCCTCATTTTTTACTTTTGATTTATTTGTATCAAACACTTGTCAGTTAACTTAGGGGGAAGAAACAGATACCTTATAAGGGAAAACCAATCAGGTTAACTTCAGACTTCTCTGAAGAAACAATAACAATAATAACAGTACGAAACAATAAAGCAAAAACAGACAATTATAAATGAGAGACATCCTGCAGGGGAGGAGGAGGGAGAGGGATCAGAGGGAGGAAGGGAGGAACACAGGGGTCTGTGGTGATGGTGGACGGATACATTGGTGAAGGAAATTCTATGGGGACTACACCTGAGGGTGGGGGAGCAAATATTTTTTTAAAAATGAACAATGTTGTAAAAAATAAAAAAAATTAAAAAATTAAAAAGAAAAGAAACACTTGTCAGTTACTAATTCATTTAACTCCACCAATATTTGTATGTTATGTGCTTGGTGCTGTGTACAAAACAGAGACATTCCTAACTTCAGAGAGCTGCTTTCATGCAGGAGACAGTGAATAATAAAGACAAGAAACCCACCCCATCCTGTAGAGGGGCTGAGAGGAGGGACAGGCAGGGAGCAGGTGGGGCAGCAAGAAAGGGGGGTGTGGGGGCAGCTGTGTCCATCAAGGGGGTCAGTGCAGAAGGTGGGATGGAAGCAAAGCCCTGGGAAGGGGATGTTCGGGAGTGAGGTTCCCATGGAAGGAACATCCTGTGGGGGGCTGGCTGGTGCCCGGGGTGCAAGGGCAGAGGGGATGAGGATCAGCTAGAGCAGAGGGAAAGGGAGGGACACAGGAGTGGGTGTCATAGGCCTGGGAAGGGGCCACCCTGTGAGGATGGGGGTGACTGTGGGGATGGGGAGCCCCTGCCAGGCTGTGAACAGACCAGGGCCTGGTTCAGCTCCCAGGTGGCAGGAGAGACTAGTCTGTGTGTCTCCAGGTGAGAGAGGAGGGGCTCAGGTCAAGCTGGGGCAGCACAGGTGAGAAGTGGCTCTTTGAAGGTGCAGGGGGCTCCCAAGGACAGCACAGTCCTGTCCTGTCTTCCTAGGCCTCATCAGGTGAAGGGCCCTGACTGGGGAGCAGGCTGGGTGAAGCTTTTTCTTCTTCTTCTTCTCTCTCTTTTTTTTTTAAAGATTTATTTATTTATACAAGCACTGGGTACAGTCAAAAGCACGGGAGGGTGAGAGCCAGAGCGGGGAGCAGAGCAGGCAGACTGACGAAGTACACAGCTGAGGGGAGCAGCGGGCAGCAGGAGAGGTCTGCGCGCCATGTGGGACCCTCCTCCGGTGGCCGGGGAGCAGCCGGGGATCAAATCAGTGCTGCAGAGGCTGTGGGCAGCTTGGCAACCCAGCGCTCAACCGCTGCGCCACCGGGGAGGCCCTCCTCTTCTTTTTTTAATTGAGGTAACATTAATTTACACACTGCATAGATGTGAGGTGTAGAGCTTCTCATCAGGCAACTGTATATTTCACACATACCCATTAGCAAAAGTCCAATCACAATCCTTCACCAAGATATTCCCTCTACCCTCCGTCTCCTCTGGTCACTGCCATTTTGTTGTGGTTGTTGATTGCTTTTTTCCCTTCATAGTCCACAAATAAGTACAATCCTATGTTTTCTGTCTTTCTCAATTTGACATAGCATAATTCCCTGAAATTCTATCCACATTGTTGAAAATGGCGAGATTTCTTCTTTTTGCAGTATCTGAGTACTATTCCATTATGTGTGTGTATGATGTATGTAAATCACATTTTGTTAATCCTTTCATCTGTTCTTTAGAACTTGGGTTGTTCCCTATTTTGGCTATTGTAAATAGCACTGCAATGAAAATAGGGGCCCTGTCTCGTTTTGAATAAGTGTTTTCTTATTCATCAGGTCAATATCCAGAGGTGGAAATCCTGTATCATATTGCAATTCTTTTTTATTTTCTTGAGAACCACCGTATTGTTTTTCCAAATGGCTGCACCAATTACATCCAACCATTAGTGCAAAGGGTCCTTTAACCCTTGTTCCTCACAGAATTTATTTCTTGACTTTTGATAATAGACATTTTTACTGGTGTGAGCAGAAATCTAATTGATTTTTTCAAATGTTGACCCATCCTTGTGTTGCTGAGATAAACCCCACTCTGTCATGATGTGTGATCCTTTTTCATGTGTGATTGAATTTGGTTTGCTAAGGTCTTGTTGAGGATGTTTGCATCTATGTTCATCAGGGATTAGTCTGTAGCTTTCTTTTTGTGTGATGTCCTTCTCTGCTTTTGGTATCAAGGGAATGTTGGGCTCATGAGATGTGATGGCAGCATTCCCTCTTCCTCTGTGTTTTTGAAGAGTTGAGAAGTCAGGTGTTAGTTCATCTTTAAAGAGTTTGTAGAAGTCACTGAAAATGTCTGGTCCTGGACTTTGTTTTTCAGGAAACTTTTGATTCATGTTTTAGTGTCTTTGCTTGTAGTTGCTTTGTTCTGAATCTTCCTGACTCAGTCTCAGAAGGTTTGTATACTTCTAAGAATTTGTCACTTTCTTCCAGGTTATTTGAGGTCATTCAATTTATTGACATATAGATATTTGGTATTATGACATATAGATATTTGGTATTATGATCTTTTGTATCCTAATGTGTCTGTTGTAACTTCTCCCCTTTTGTTTCTTATTCTATTAGTTTTTTTTTTCCTTTTTTCCTCCTTGAAAGTGTAGTAAAATATTTGTCTGTTTTGTTTATTTTTTTCAAAGAACCATATTTTGGTTTCATTGATTTTTTTGTCTCTCTTTGATTTCTTTGTCATTTATTTCTGCTTTAATATTTTTTTCCTTCTACTGTCTCTTGGTTTCATTTGTTCTTTCTAGCTGTTTAGATTCTTTACCTGAGCTCTGTCTTGACTCTAGGTGTGGCCTGTATTGCTCTGTATTGCCCTCTTAGTGCTGCTTGTGCTGTGTCATTTGTCTCAAGGTATTTTTAAATTTCTTGGTTGTTTTCCTTCTTAACCCAAGAGTGATTTGGTAGAGTGTCGTTCAATCTTCACATGTTATTTTTCCCCCTGGTTTCTTTTTATGGTTGATTCGAGTTTGATACCATTGTGATCAGAGAGATACTTGTATGATTTCAGTCATCATGAATTTATGACACTTGTTAGATGACCCAACAAGTGATGTATTCTGGAGGCTATTCCAGGTGCACCTGACAAGAATATTATTTAGCTTTTTGGAGTATAGCGCCCTATAAATATCTATTCAGCCCAGATGGTCTAATTTCTCACTTAAAGTTATAGTTTCCCGGAGTTCTGTAGGGTGATGTGTCCTTGATGAAAGTGGAGTGTTGAATTTCTTTACCACTGTTGTGTTGCTGCCAATATCTGTTTTCAGATGTGTTAATAGTTGCCTTATGCATTTTGCTGCTCCTTTGTTTGGTGCATGTGTGTTGATGAGTGTTATGTCTTCCTGATGTAGGATTCCTTAATCGTATGATGTTCATCTCTGTCTCTTGTTACCTTTTTTTCTGGAAGCTTATTTTATCTTATATGGCAGCCCCTGCAATTTTGGGGGTGCCCCATTTTCTTGTGTTTTTCCCAAGAACTGTTTTGATCCAGTCTCCTGGAGACAGCATAAAGTTGGGTTTTATTTTTTGGTACAACCAGTCACTCTGTGTCTTTCTCTTTGGTGAGTTCAATTCATTTGCATAAAGGGTGATGACAGGATGACTTACTACTGCCCTTTTGTCTTTAGTCAAATCCAGCCCAGAAATGTGTGGTATCTGGAGAGGGTGGTGAGGGCTCCAGGGTCCCTGCCTATAGGTCCCCGGTCAGATTGCAGGATGGTGTCAGGCGAGAGGCCCAGACATTAGCCAGGCAGCTGGGGTTCAGACCTGGACACTGCCATAACCCCTCAGGCTCCATGTCCTTGTTTCTGAAGGGGAATGTGGGGGAGGGGTGTCAGGATAGTATCAATTCCCAATTCACAGAGTGCTGGGGAAGAATCCCCGAGGTGACACAGAGAAAGTAACTGCTGAGGTATGTAGCCGGCCTTCAGTCAGCACCCTGAGCCACTTCTGTTCCTGTGCCCACCTCTGGCTTTTGAGACCCAACTCCCATGTCCCCTTCCTGCTGAGGAAGGAACCTCCCTGGCTCTGTGTTGGCCCCCTCCGAGGCAACTACTGCAGCCCTTGTCTCCTCACACACCCCAGGCTGCAGGACCTCCAGGGCGGGGTCACGTGGTTCTCTGTGACCCCAGCACCCTGTGGAGTATGTTCCTGGGCAACAGCATGCATTGGGCTTGGGGACCCCAAATGCCTGACTGCAAGTCTGTGCCATCAGAGTCACCTGGGGTGTATTTAGAGAGAAGTTCCCAGGCCTGTCCCCAGAGGCAGAGAGTGGGCTCTGGCTGCCCAGGGCTGGGGAAGGGAAGATCCTTCCACACTGATCACAGCCCTTCAGATCCACCAACATCTCATCCCCATCGCAGCCTCCTGAGACCCAGAGCAGGAGTCCCTGAGCAAGGACCCTCCTGCTGCCTCCCCCTCAGAGACTGTGCGAATTGCCAGATCTTTGTTTAATGTGCAAAGGATGAAGTGATTGGTACAAACTATTAAAAAAATTAAGGCAATAAAGTGATCAGTGTCTGTTTTCTTACAAGAAATAGTGGAGACTGAATAAGTCACGTGACAGTCAAGGTCCTGATAGCAATGAGCTGTCAGACAAGGATTCCACATCCCCTGAAGTGTCCTTCAAAATAAACCTGATTTAAAAAAAAATATTCCTAGTGTTTTAAGATTCCATTTAATGTTGCTGTTCATTTTTTTTCACACTATCCCCAGAGCGGTGTCTGCAGGATCACGGCACAGAGGGACTGTCAGCAGCCTGGGGCTGTGAGCAGGGTTGACTCTGACCCGCCTGCAGGGAGTGGGGCCCTGGAGCCCCAGAATCAGTCCCAAGGGCTGGTCCTCCAGGGAGGCACAGGCCTTGCTCTGCCTTCCTCTTGGCTCCCTGAATCTCCCAGACACCCCAGCATTGGGGAACTGAACGGGGATGTTCCGGATGAGGAAGGGGACTCCCCTTAACTATTATCTCCCCCATCTCCCTGCCATCTGCAGCATCAAGACAAAACATGGAAGACCTTTCATGGAAAGGATTTTTAATACAGTTAGTGTGCAACAAAGACAAATGAAAGAATAAAGTTTCCAAATCAAGCACCAAAGTCACCATCCCTTGTGGGTAAATGTTCAGCCAAACAGGGTTGGCCCAAGCAGGGCCTGAAAGCCTGTCACAGTCTAAAGCACCTCCTGGCGGGACCCATAGAAAAGGGGGGACAGGGCTGTCAAGTCTGGAAGGAAAAGAGCAAAATCAAGATAGAAGCTGCCATTGTCACCTCCCATGGATTTCTCACCCATGTCTGTGTCACCCAGTCCAAGGCCAAGAAGCAAGAGCAGCTTCTTCACGTGTCTCTGTCCCATGTGCCTCCCCCAGGTCTCCTTCTGGTTCCATCCTGCTTCCTCCCTCCTCAGCCTCCTCTCAAGCTTCCTCTCCCTGCTCAGCTCCACCCTTCTTGGGTGGGGCACGAACCCAGATCCTCCCTTGGGGGCCCCCCTGTTACAGTCCTCTCCGTCACCAGCATGTGCATATGTGTGGGTGACACCAGCCCTGCAAGGACAGGCAAGGCCCCAGATGTGCGCAGTTCCCTGGGCAGTTACAGGCCAGCACTGCTGCATCCCCCAGGGGAGACAGACGCTCCAGCTCCCCAGTGAGAGCCTATGTCACCCACACAGACCTTCCCCCTCAGTGTCCCCCGTGTTGCCCCTTCCCTGCCCGGTCCTCTCTGGCTCCCCCTGCACCCCTTTCCACCTCTGTCCCCTAAAGTCCCCATTTCCATCCTCTGCTCTCTTTTCCAGGAGCTTCCCCATCTTCCTAGCCAGTGCCCTGGGGGCTCTCCTAGGCCCTCCCCTCCTCCAAAGGATGGAGAATGTCAGGTGATTCCCAGGAGGAGGGGCTTTCGTCCTTGGAAGCAGAGGCAGAAACAAATTACAGGGACCCTGGAATCTAAGTTTTCATATAAAGAGACTGAGGCAATCTATATATTTGGGGATTTGCCCAGAACCTAGGAACCAATTATGTCCTGGAGACCACTGCAGACTAAAAATAAGGACACTGAAACTGACGCAGACTTGGGCGCCCCCTTGTGTGCAGATCCCTGTCCTGCCGCTGGGGGCCCAGGGAGCCTGGGGAGGGCCTGGCTGAGCAGGAGAAAGGGCGGCTCTGGGCTCCTGTGCTCAGCCCTGTGGCCACACGGGGGCGCTGCCGCGCTGCTCCGGATTCTGGTGGAGCCGCCAGGACTGGGCGGGGACTGAGGTGGGCACAGCTGGGGATGCTGGAGGGCGGCGACCTGGGGGTGAGATGCTCTGTGAGGAGTCAGAGCAGCAGGGCTCAGAGGAGAGGAGACTCCGGAGCCTGCCCTGGGTGTGAGGTTTCCGTCTTTTCTCCCCAGAACTCCTCTCTCCAGTCCCTGGACAGTGATACCTGGGAGAATCGGAAAAGAGAAAATTTTTTTCTTCTACAATCTATTCAATATTGAGGGCATTTTTAAAAAAATAATATTTAGGGCCTCCCTGGCGGCTCAAGGAGCTAAGACACAGCAGTATGAAGCTCTCCGCAGCCACTACGGCGTGAGTTTGATCCCCAGCCAGGGAGCTGCCCATATGGCACGTCAGACCTCTCCTGTCTCGCCCGCTCCTCCCCTCAGCAGTGCATTTCAGTACATCTGCCTGTTCAGCTCCCCACCCTATCTCTGGTGAATCCTCTCACCTCCACATTTCTGGCCTGCACCCCAGTTCTTGTATGCATAAATAAATCTTTATAAAAAAATAAATTGATCTTAAAAAATAACATTTAAAGAATACTATCAGATTTATAGAAAAGTTGCAAAGGCAGTACAGGTCTTGTTTATCCCACACCATTTCCATTTTGTTAACATCCTACATGAATACTTTTATTTTTTTACAACTAATGCAGCTATGTTGACATAATTACTAAATGCCATCTTTGCTACTGTCCATTTTATGCTCCATAATCCCATCCAGTTCGCCTGGATGACAGTTTCTCAGATTTTCCTTGTTTTTATAACATTGACACTGGTGAGGAGTGATGTTTGGGAGAGGTGTTGGGGTCACAGATGAGGGTTCTTGGGTCACCTCTAAGAAAAGCGTCACCAGAGTCCTCCTTTCAGTAGCGTGTGGGCACACACACACACACACACACACACAAAAGGAAAGAAGATGATGCTTGCGCAGACACCAGCAGGCAGGAGGAGCTGCCCCTGGAGAGGGTGGGTGTGTGAGGAGAAGCCTGTTAGTAGAGGCTCATTAGAACTCTGTTAGTGTGTGTGGTGTGGAATTACACATTTTAATAGATGTGAAGCTGTACTCCAAAGATTTATACAGTGTTATAAAGTAGTGTAACACACACACACACACACATATATATTAATTATTGCTTTTGGGTATTTTGCTTACATAACTGCTAAAAGCCATGATCCATTACGGAGGTCTTACTATGTGGGCCTCTTAGTTGAATCATAGTCTCTGGTATACTATCAGCTTTCCAATCCTCAGATATGGAGGAAATTTCTAATTCTGTTTATACCACAGCTAGGTCATGGGTAAGAAAATGTTTGCTCCTCAGTTGATCTATGTAGCCAACATCTCCATCAATAATATAGAAAATCCTTGAATTTCCTCAAATTATGTCCTGGAAAATGTTCCTCAAATTATGTTCCCTGCAGTTATTTCATTGTTTTCCTTTCCTTTCCAGTCTGATTTGGCTAATTTTAATGCCATTCCAATAGGGAACTGTGGGAGAGAAAGAAATAGATGAGATAGTAATAAATCACTCCTTGAGTCTTGTAGCCCTAGGAAAATCAAGTGTCCTCTGTGGTGGCGAAAAGAGATTATTTCCCGATGCAGGAGCACTCACAGTGTAATGGAAATGCAGGGTTGGATTGCCTTGGGTTTGATCCCTAGCACATTTTGGAACAGGGCCCGAGTCCTGTGTCATAAGCCTATATAACTGACCTGGGACCTGGGTTCCAAGGAGGACAATGGACTTGTGACT
Source organism: Talpa occidentalis (assembly GCF_014898055.3). Taxonomy (NCBI): domain Eukaryota; kingdom Metazoa; phylum Chordata; class Mammalia; order Eulipotyphla; family Talpidae; genus Talpa; species Talpa occidentalis. The sequence continues at coordinate 41,566,673 of NW_023602073.1, read as the reverse complement.
CATGCATGCACACTTCTCTGCCCCACTGGGGGCATTTTGTGGCACCACCCTTGTAGAGATTTGGGCCCAAGACCTGTTTCCTGAGGTGAGGTTCCCCAAACTGTGTTTGCATGGAATAGCTGTGAGCCATCCACAAACTTCCACAATGGAGTTTCCCTTCATGTATTTAAGTTTCATTCTATTGTGTAGTGATTTGTGGACTAGACAGTGTAGCAGAAGTGCACTGAAGCAAGTTGATTAAGAGTGGATAAATGAATAAAGTGTAACAGAATTAGCTGATTGATTTATTCTCAAAATGTTTATACTTCAGTTAGTTTATGCTCTAGTTTGAGTTACCATGTTTATCCCTTCATCATATTGCTCTGTTAGTATTGTTGGTAGAGTTAAGTTAGCATTGCTAGTATTTAGTGAGGTTAGTGAATACTTTTTGAGTACTATTAATACTAGATTAATAGTACATTTGTTAATATCGTAGGAGAGTCAGTTGTCAGCAGAGGTAGCGCAAGGGCTGGGAGCACAGTCAGGGCTGGTGAGTGTAGTCAGCGTAGTCCAAGTGCATAGGCGCTATACATAGGGCACCTCCCTGCTGACCTCTGCAGGATTCAGAGGGAAGCAAGCCACTCCTGGGGAGTGGGAGGGGACCCTGACCCCGGCGACCCTGAGCTGGTCCTCAGCCTGCCCCTGCCCACTGCCCACAGGGGCACCCAGGAGCCCCAGGTACGCACACCTGTCAGGTGTGTTCACTCTATAGTGGGTGCCTGGTGTGCACTGTGTGTCACTCCCGCCTGGAGCCATGCACCGCCCGCCCGCCCCTCTGGCCACCCCCACTCTGCTGTCAGGTGCCTGTCCCTCACCCCAGCAGTGAGGCGACACCTGTCTTACCTCAAGAGCAGCTCCCTTGCTCTTTTAAGTGATTCGATGATTCGAGAATGTCTCCTGTGCACATTTTATTCAGAGGCCTCTCTGGCCGGCGTGCTGCCAGGATCGGCAGGGCTTCAGAGGACAGCACTGCAGGTCTTGTCCTAAGGGACAGCCCGTGTCCCCGCGGACTGTGAGGCCAGCCCCACCTGAGTATTGGACACCAGCCAGCGCTGCCCAGACACCAAACCCTGCCTGCCCGCAGGCCCTGCCCTGTGCTCGGCCTTCTCCCTGTGGGGACCACGGCCTGGCCCTCGGGGCACAGCCCCTGCTCACCTCAGTGAGCACCGAGAATGGGAACCCCAGGTCCTCCCGGACCAGCAGGCGAGCATGGGGGTGCAGAAAGAAGCCCTCCCCGCTGCAGGACACAAAGGGAGAGCGACCGGCCAGCTGGTGCGGAGGCGGCGGCCTATGAAGAGGGTTTTCCAAGAGGGAAATCAGCATGAGGCAAAGCACTCAAAAAAAGTACAAGTTTATCTTCAGTTATTTTGCTTAGAAATAAGCACATTTTCAAAGTTTGTAAGAAGTAATGTGATCAGAGCTGGACCCTTAAAAAGCAAAATAAAAAAATACTGTTTTGGAAATTGAAGGTGAAATCCTAACCATTACAGGCGCGGGGCGCAAGGCCCTGCTCTGACTTTCTTTCCAGGCGAGGCCAGGGCCTGTGGCCGCCGCCAGGGGCTGTTGGGCGGGGAGGCGCCCACGGGCAGTCACTGGGCAGCCCCGGGCTCGCAGGCCCTCTCTGGGGCTGGGGATGTGGCTCATTGGGCTGCTGGGTAGGGTTCCCAGCTTCCCTGCTGTGGGAATCAAATGTCCTGGTAGTTTCACGCTTTTCCTGGGGAGACCCTGATGAATGGAAAGCAGCTCCCCCAGGTGGACGTGGGGCCGGCACAGGGTGCACCCCACCCGTGAGCAGGCTGCTAGGCCCTCAACTCAGCTGACAGGCTCCGACCTGCCCTACCCATGTGCAGCGACGTTTATGTGCGCGATTCCTTGGTGGCCCTATGAGCGGGACCCTACTATCACCCTGCGGTTGCCCCGAAAGCCTGCATGATGGTGAAGGACCTGGAGGCAAGACCTCCCTTCTGACCCTGGTCTAACGCCCCCTCTGCTCCCTGGCACCCCCTCTGTGCCCTAGCACTCCCTCTGTGCCCTGGCACCCCCTCTTCACCCAGGCACACCCCCTCTGTGCCCTGGTACCCCCTCTGTGTCCTGGCACACCCCCTCTGTGCCCTGGCGAACCCCCTCCTCGCCCTGGCGCCCCCTCTTCCCCAGGAGCCTCCACTCTCTCCGCCTACAGCTGGTGGGCCCTGGGCCTTGGGCTGGCCTGGGTGGTATGGTGGGGTCTGGCATCTGACCTGCATTGAATAAACGCAAACCCATCACCCGCAAACCCATCACCCCCGCACACACTGTGCCCCAGAGGAAGGAAGGAAGGAAGGCGGTACCCTGGGACTTGCCTGCCCGGGCTAATTGTTCTGAGCTGGCTCCTCCCGCTGGGTGCTCAGCCTGGGGAGGAGGGAGGCCCCAGCCTGGGGAAGAGGGTGGCCCCAGCCTGGGGAGGAGGGTGGCCCCAGCCTGGCGGGGGGCTGGTGAAGATGCTACCTCCATGTGGTGGCCTTGGAAGTTGTGCCCACGCTTCACTCGCTTGATTCCAGAGGGGGTTTAAATGATAAAAGAAGTCTCTCTCGCTGGGCCTCTAAGGGTCCAAACTGCAGAATCCCCCAGGAAGAGGGAGCAGAGAGGCCTCTGGCTCCCCTGAGGCCCACCCCCAGGGCCCTCAGCACTCTGGGGAAGGCACATCTGAGGTAACCAGCAGGCCTGGGGTACTGGACCCTCCCCCGCACCGAGCCCACGCCCAGGGCCCGTGGGTCTGGGAGTGGTTCTGAGAGCAGGTCTAGACAGACCATCGGGGCACCCCCTCACCCTGTTCAGAGGCGGGGTTTGCACTGCTGGAGCTGGATCCAGACTTTGTCCACACTGTGCTCTGATGAATAACTGTCATCTATGAAACTTCCGAAGAAACGCAGGAGTTTTATAATCATTCCCTTTTTCATACCGAACCCAGCGTTGCCCCATGCGGGGCTTCAAGTGTGAGTCTTAGAATTTCCTTCCATGGACCGGGAAGACCTCCTCCTGAAGGCCCGTCTGGAGAGGCGCCTCTACCCTTACGGGTAGAGATTCCACCCCTCCTGTAATGGCCGAGTCCCTGGAGTGACCCCACGAGAAAGCTCCTGGCCGGGCTTCCTCTGCTGACTGCCCCGTCCCCAGCGAGCACAACACACCCTCGCCCCAGACCCCGGCCTGGGCCGCGGGGTGGCTGCCCCCACAGCTCGCCAGGGCTCCCCCTGGACTCCTGCTTCCCCTTCCCTGCCTCACAGACCTGCCCCTGCCTGGGCAGCCCTCCCACCCCTGGGCCTGGTGCACCCCACATGCCCCAATCCCTGGGCTCCGGCCACGTTGCTCTGGGGCCCGCCATGGGATGAGCAAAGCCCCAACTCAGCCGCCCCAGGAAATGGCCGGCCGGGACCACGCACCGTCGCGCCAAGGGGGCAGGTCACTTTGCCTAGACTGAGGTGACTTCAGCACATCTGGTCAGCGTGAGAGTGACCACCGATGGCAGTTTCCGGCACCCCTGCCCGGCCCCTGTGCGGGATGGAGGGGCTGACCGCGTGGGCGTGAGGAAGTGTCCCAGCGACTGCGAGGGAAAGAGGAAGGAGGGATTCTGGAAGGTACTTCCGGGTGAGGATTTGAACATCTCAAAGTATCTGTGAGCTTGTCTTGGTGGAGACGGATACACAGATGCCGACTTGTAGCCGATGGTGCACCGCACCCAGGGGCGCCCGCCTGAGTGAGAGCAGGCCGTTGTGCTGGGGACGAGGGCGCGTGCCAGGGTGAGGACGCGTGCCAGAGTGGTGCTGCGGGGATGGCACGGGCGCCTGGGGCTGGTCAGGCAGTGGAGGCTGGGGCCTGGGGAGTGGGGAGGACAGCCTGGGGCGCAGAGAGGTCTTGAGGCCAGTCCTGGGCCTGCATGTGCTCCCAGGGCCTGGACTGGAAGCCTGGGGAAGCCTGCTCTGGCCGGCCGGCTCGGGACGCAGCTGGGGCGCGTGTCTGCCATGGCCCTGCTGCCTCTTGGAGGTGACGTTTTCCGGCCTCTCCTCCGTCGCACGTCTGCCGGGGCGAGGGACCCCTCGGATGTCAGCACACCTGAGCCGGGCGCCCCCTCAGGCTCCTCAGGCCAAGCCTCAGGCTGGTCGCCTGCTGGCACGTGAGTGCTGGGGTGACCTTGTGGGGCTTGCGTGCCAGTGCCCTTTGCCGGCCACCCTCACGTGGCAGCGCTGATGGGGTGGGTGGCCTGGGCGTCCCCAGGTCCCGCTGTACCCTGTGCTCTCACCTGCTGGAACCTGCCCACCTGCCTGCTCGCCTGTTCCCTGGGTGCCTGCACTGCTCTCCTCCCTGGCCGCGGCGTGCCAGGCGAAGAGTGGGGGCCCAGTGTGAAGACCTCACGGAAGAAGCCTGCCCACAGGCCGGGGTGCAGCTTGTTTTCTTCCCCATCTCTAGCAGTGAGAAAGACTGTGATGGAGCGGGGCTAAGGCCAGCCAAGGCCGCAGCTGCAGGGTGCGTGCTGCCCGCGAGGAACAGGAGAGCTGGGGGGTGGGCCATCAGGGGCCAACTCGGGTGGAGCGTAGTGGACCCCAACCTGCCCAGGACCCTGCCTGGGACCCCATCCAAGAGCCTGGACACTCTTCCCCGCAGCCTCACCCCATGAACTCAGGTTTCCTGGCGCCGCGGGCACCCCAAGACCAGTGGTGCCAGCTAGAGCTTGCAGCGGCTCCTCACCCAGTGCCCAAAATGTACCTGTGCGTGTGCAGCCACCGTGCCCCTGAGCGTGTTCACAGCGGGCACTCGTGCACGCGCCGCGCCCTGGCCGTCTTCTGTCTGCAAATTTCTGAAAAATATACACACGGATAACATTATTTTGGAAAATAAGTTATTAAGTCAAGCACAAGTGCGTCGCGGGACAGTGCCCCCATGCAGCAGCCTCTGGTCCTGCTGGTAAGAGGGGGGCGGGGGCACGTGCAGGGCTCCGCTCAGGCCTTTCCAGGCTGAGATGCTGCGTTTTCCTTGTGGAGTTGGGAGACGCCCTCGGCGCAGGTGCTCTGGTCGCTGGAAGTTGGCCTGGGTGGGGGTCTCACCGCGTGGGTGCGTGGGTGTGCTCTCGTGGGCACACCTGAAACTGCAGTGTGAAGCGAAGGCCGCTGGCACCGTCTCAGGATGGCCCCTGGGTACCTGCTCCCTAGATTTTCAAGAAACACCCATTTGTTTGAGTCAGTCCAGTTCAGCATCTCCGGGCCATCCTAAGCTACATTTTAAAAAAGTTTTCAAAGAACTGCTTGGGTCCCAGGGGTG
>NW_023602073.1:41528351-41561245 GCF_014898055.3 Talpa occidentalis | reverse complement strand
ATCTGATTTGGGGCGACACTGTTTAAGCTCTTTGTACACCTGTGGAGTCAGGGTGCTACAGCTCTACTTAAATCTAGGCAGCATCCGTGAGAGGATAGTGCATTCATCCTTCGTGCGGGGCCTGGTGCGCAGTGAGCCTTCAGTACAGGGCGTCACTTATGGACTTCTTGCTCTGGCAATTTCCCTCATCCCCAGCTCAAGGGGAGCCAGTCAGTGAGGACACCCTCTCCCTTTAGGGCGGCACAGATGAGCCCCAGGTGTTCGGGATTAGGTGACCTCTGAGGTGGGAGTCCGTCTTTGCCACCGGCTTGCTGGGTGAGCCCAGGGAAAGTCATGTCCTTCTCAGGCCTCAATTTCCTCAACTGGAAGATGAAGTTGTTGGGCCAGATCAGTGTCTTCCAGACTGATTTGGTAGCTTTGATCATCTCTTGGTTCATGTTGCTTCCTACCTCAGGCGAGGTGGTGAGTGGCCGTTTGGAAAGAAGGCACAGGCCGTGGTATGATCCGTCACCCATGTCTCCAGCATCCATCGTCCAGAGCTGCTCTCTCTTTCCTCTCTGACCTTCTTGTCTTCTCTAAGCCGCTTTTCTCTTCCTCCCCTCTGCCCTTGTTTTTTCTCTTTTCACCTCCTGTAGATTCAGGACATTCTGCAGGTGCTGTGTACGACCTTAACCTCTCCAATAGGGTAGCGCTCCCCCCATTGGGACAAGAGGAAGGTGAGGCCGTGCCGAGAACCCCTCTCTGGCTTGGCTCTCTCCAGCGTGCATGCCAGAGGCTTGTCTGGTTAAGTATGGCCTCTGGCTGATTTTATGTTTGGCATCATAACCCTCGGTGTGTCCACGTCTGCGATTTCACCTGCTTGGTTGATCGTTTTTCCTTCCCGCCACATCTTATCATCTTGGAGAAGATACAATACACCGTGAAGGTTGAGAGGTCATTTGGAAGAGCTTCCAGAGCAGGGTGTGAGATTGGGCCTTCCAAGCCTCCAGGGTGAATGCTCAGGGGCCCGTCCTACTAGGAGACCCTCAAACCCCCTCCCCAAACACGTGGTTTGCCCTCTGGGCATGTCCCGCCAAAGGCCAAAAGTCCACACTGCAGTTGATTTTCCAAAGTGATGAATTCATAGCTTAGGAGTGGGAAAGCAGGCTTAGGAGAAAGGGGGCTTTTGTTACAGGTGCAAGACTAAGGTGAGTTTGTAGCAGAACTGCAAGTGCGTGAGGATCACAGAGATGAGTGGCTGCTGGACATCCTCCCCCACTGTCTTTTAAAAAATCAACTGGACACTTACCCATCTCCCATGGGCCCTTGGCAGCAGACCCTTTGCTAGGCGGCAAGGTGGGATGTGGCAACTGAGGGAGCAGTTGGCTCTGAAGGGTCTGGAGGCTGAGAGGGTGGCTTTTGAGACTGATGTGTAGAGGTGGGCAGTGTTCATCCCCGTGGAGAGCGGGTGACGTGGGAGTCCCGGGCAGAGGGTGGGTGCAGGAGATGATCAGATTCGGAGCCCAGAGAGCGCTTGGCAAGAAGGTAAGGTGCCTGGGGTGCCCTGGGCTGGGGATGACCTCGTCCTGATGTGGGAGGGGACACCGAGCTCTGGGTCTCCAGCTGTATTGGGGGCGTCTCATTGTTTCTTCTGTCTGTCCTGGCCCATCAGAGTATGGAGATGACCGGCTCCCTCCAAACAGAGCAACACACCAAGAGCGAGCTGGCCATGAAACTCGGCCAGGTACGGGAGAAGCTGGCAGAGCTGAAGGAGCTGGTAAGGCCTGCGCTAGCTGGGAAGGGCTCGGAGGCCTCCGGGAGGGAGGTCCTTAGGCCGGACAGAGATGGCTCCAACTCAGGGCTGGGGGGCACTGAGGACCCTGCAGTCCTGCCAGGTCCGTGACCACCTGTGCCCTAGGCTCTGACATGAAGTGGTGGGTTCCTCGGGACTGCAGGTCACCTCCCTGCTGGAGGCATGAGCCAGTAGGGGAGAGACGAGGAGACGTGGAGACATCCTGGTTCCAGAATTGGCTCTGGGTCGCGCTTCACTGACAGGGCTGAGCCTCAGCATCCTTCACTTCAGAGAGCACTAGAAAGCAGTTCTGCTTCGGTGAGGGAAGGGGTCTGGGCAGGTGGCAAAGTCCCACAGTGCCTGCCTCAGGAAGAGGGGCCTGTGCCTGTCCCCCGCATCTGTGGGCGCAGATCTGGGAGATGACTTGGTGGCGGGAGCCAGCAGCAGCGGTGGTCTCCACTCTGCTGCTCCACCACAAGTCCGTTGTAGCAGTTGCTCTTCAGAACTGCCCTTTTCTGCATGCTTCCTGGGTTATGGGCAGGACCAATCAGGTGGTCCAGTCAGCCAAGGATGAAGATGGTCCAGGGCCTCCCTGGTGGCCTAGAGGTTAAGTCTCGGCACATCACCACTGCTGCCTGAGTTTGATCCCTGGCCGGGAGCTGACCCACAGGGCGCAGCAGACCTCTCCTGCCTTGCCAGCTGCTCCCCTCAGCAGTGTGTTTCAGTCAGTCTGCCTGTTCTGCTCACTCTACACCTTGGCCAATACCCCAGTTCTTCTGCACAAAAAAGAAAAATAGTCCAACCAGACTTGATGTTGGGACACCCTGAAGAGTGATATAAGCCAGGGTTAGAGGGAGCTGAGGGGCTCTGTTCCAACCTCCAAAGAAAGAAGGGGAAGACTCTGTTCCTGGCCTCTCAAGAAAGGAGGGCCAGAAGCTGAAAGAAGACAAGCAGCATCCAGTAGCCAACCTCTGTGGGAGGAAGAGAGGATGAAGACCTCTGTCAGAGACTGGGCCTCCAGTCCTCAGTCTGACATCACCGGAAAGGAGCAAAGGCTCCGGGCCTCATGTCTGAAAGAGCTGTTTGTTGTTGGTGTTGTCCAGCAACTCATAAAGAGCTTTTAACACTTGGTGTCTCTGACACCGGCTGGGATCCCAACTGAAATGGGTATTCACGGGGCATGAGGATGGGATGCCAGGATAGGCTGCAGTGGCACCCACCTGTCCGGGCTCTAAGACAAGAGAGCCGCCAAAAGCCCCAAAGCCAAAACCAAGGGCTGGAGCATTACAGTACCCATACGATAGGGGCCTACAGGCTAGAGCCGATGGAAGGATAGTGCCCAGTAGGGGACTCATCACTGTGGTTCTCAACCGTGTGCACAATTGCAAGAGACTTCAGTCTGGAAACAACCACCTTGGGGGCCTCTGCTGGTGGTGCAGCAGTTGAGTGCTGGGCTGTGAAGCTGCTGCCTCTGCTGCCCGCAGCCTCTGCAGTGCCGGTTCGCCGGCTCGATCCCTGGCCGCTGGTGAGGGTCCCACATGGCGCGAAGGACCTCTCCTGCCACCCGCTGCTCCCCTCAGCAATATACTTCGGACCTTCTACCTGTTCTGCTCCCTGCTCTGGCTCTGGTGAATTCTCTCACCCTCCTGCGCTTCTGACTTTACCCAGTGCTTATATAAATAGAAAAAAGTTCTATTTGCAGAACTTCTAACCTCCTGGAATCCCCTGTGCAGAGTAAGCAGGTGCTCTCAGAGACTCCAGCTCCCTTTAGGGTGGCAGGTGCCAGCACACCAGCAGAGGACCTTACACTACTTCAAAGGAAATTGGCACCCCTGATCACTGCAGCACTATTTACAGTAGCCAGGCTGTGGAAGGGGTTGTACATTGATAATAGAATATTACTCATCAAGAAATATAAACTCATGCCATCTGGGGCAACATGGATGGAGCTAATGGAAATAAGCCCAAAGGAGAAAGACAAAAACATCACTTAGATATGGATATAGAGAAATTAAACAAGGGCTAGATTAAGCTATACCTTGAGTCTCCCAGGTGGTGCCTGACTACTGGCTGGGGCTGCAGACCAGCCTAGACTTCCTGGCCTGGCAGCACTGGATGGTGGACTGACCCTCTCTAGTTTGACATCAAACTTATTTGACGACAAAGCCTGACTCCTGCTGACTGAGTGCCCCATTGTCTTGTTTTACCTACACCACCACTGGGTCCCCAGCCTCTGCTATTTACTGGGTCTGAGATGGATCTTGTACTTGATGCTGCATGTAATTTTTTGTTTCCTTGTTTTTAGATTCATTTTTAATTTATTTATGCATACGAGAACTGGGGTACAGGCCAGAGGTGCAGAGGGTGAGAGGATTCACCAGACACAGAGTAGGGAGCAGAATAGGCCAATCCACTGAAATCACCTGCTGAGGGGAGTAGTGGGTGAGACAGGAGAGGTCTGCTGCCCCATGTGGGTTGCTCCCTGGTCAGGAATCAAACTCAGGTCTAAGAAGTGATAGCACTCAGACTTAAACCTTATGCCCCCACGGAGGCCCTGTTTTTTTTTTTTTTTTACATCTTTTGATATTATTTAAAATAATAGAAGCACTCCTACTGCTCTACTTTCATAATAAACACGCTCCAGCCCTTGGCTCAGGTCAGGTTTACACGTGTCTTTGTCACCTTTACTCAGTGTCCATCTCTCACGACAGTGCAAGCTCCATGTCTCCAGGGTCCTCTCTCTGCTGCCATTGTATCTGCAGGGGAGGCAGCTTGGGGAGGCAGGAGCCAGCCAGGGAGAGGGATGCTGGCAAGTGAAGAGGAGGCAAAGGCAGAGAACACTTGGGAGATGCTCCCTGGTTCACTGAGAAAAGCATTTCTCAAAGTGTGGTTGTGGAATCCTTGAAGTCACCCAGAGCCTGTCACAGGAGCCACGAGGTCAAAACTATTTTCTAAACGTCACTAAGACACCATTGGCTTTTTCACTATTTTGACATCTGCTGAGGTAAAACTTACTAAAAATGGAGCTTATATTACTAACTGCAGTTATTCTTCACAACTACTTACCTCAGAAACACAACTCAAAGGCAGTGTCTTTCAAAGTGTCTTGGTTGAAGCATTAAAAATTATCTTCATTATTCTGTCATCCTCAAATCCACATTTTACAGCACCTGATGCGAGGACACGCAAGTGCACACACAACACTCCTGCTGCGTCCCCAACTACCATGTGCCAAGGAAAATATTTGCATGAGATGAATTAGGCTGTTTTTCTTTTTTTGTAGTCAATACCATCTTCACATGAAGGAATGAATGATAAAATCTGTGGCTATTTGATCTGGTTAATGAGCAGACATTGTCCTGAAAATGAGTGTGTGCTCCTTTGAGAAAATCAACTGACAATTGCTAACTGAGAGTAACTTCACCTTGACCAAATATAAGTGCTCAGAAAAAACCAGAATCATGGAAAATTGTGTCCTGTCACTAACTTGACAACTTCCAGTACTACTTTTACTTTTTGGATTTGTGGTGAAAAATAAAATAAATTTTTTAAAATAATTTGATTCCAGTGTAATGAACATTGAAGAGCTTTATAATTTGTGGAACAATATATTACTTTAAAAAAAATCACACATTAAAACTAACTGCAGTTAGTTTTATGCAAGAGAGAACTATGGAAATGTAACTGAATAAGAAATATTTAATGATATTGTTTCAGGTTTCACTTTGCAAATAACCTGGGAGAAAATGCCAGCTGTATAGATTTAATTTAGTATCCAAGTGGAATATTCACGATAATGTGAAAACACTACTTCAACATATTTGTGTGAGGCTGTAGACATTTTTTTTAATAATAAATTTTATTTTTATATTCCCCATACAATTTCAACACCTCCATTCTGAGCTGTAGACATTTTTTCATAGACTTCAACCAGAACCACAGCTAAATGCAGAAGGAAACATGAAAATCCTACTGTCTTCTAATGAGACAGACAAGGAAAAACAATGAGACAGACAAGAAAGACAACTGCAAACATAAAACACATGAAAGATCCACTCTTCCCATCGCCCTGATTAAAGGAAGTTATTTAACAGGCATTGGTTATTGATTATCTATTAACAGGCATTGGATTATTATTATTATTCTAAATGAAACAACTACATGATCAAACTCGCTTTATTCCCAGTGTGGTAAGTATGGGGAGCGATACCTCCTAAACAAGATTATACTTGGCGTCCTCCCTAATTTGTCAGACTGGACACGGATCCGGAAGGAAAATACTGAGAATCACAGACCCAGTGCTTGGGTCATGGAGACAGGGTGAGGAAGCTTTGGGTGAGGACAGGAAGGGCCAGAGCAAAGCCTCAGGTCCCCAGTCTGGTTCTCATAGTTCCAGGCCCCAGGGCTGTGTCTAGGGCAGGAAGGGGATACCCCACTGCCCCCTTAGCCTCCCTTCTGTCTCCACCACCTGTGCTGGGCCCTGGACACTTGTGACTCCTCCCCAGTTCTCAGTCCCCAGTGCCTGGAGGCTCCCAGGGAAGCCAATCAGCATGGCCCCCAGGTAAGTCTCCACCCACCAGCCTAGAGTCAGGAGCTCCCCCCACCCCAGTAGTGCTGGTCATGGGGTCCCCAACACTCCTCCTGCTGCTTCTCTCCAGGGCTGTGGCCCAAACCTGGGCTGGTGAGAGCAGGGAGGAGGGAAAAGGCTTCTCTGGTGGAGGCTGTTGCCTTAGGCTCCTCTGTCCCCCCACGCTTCCTCTCAATCCTAGTCCCTTTCTGTCCCCCCACCCTAGCGCCCTCTTCTGTCCCCCTGAGTCCCACTCCTTCTCCACCTGATGCCCCTTTTCAAGCTCTGGAGCCTCCTCCCTTCCTGAACACTTTCTCCCCTCATGCCCCATCTCCCTGGGACTCAGGACCAGTGCAGGGAGGAGGTTCAGCCCAACTTTCACCCCTTCCTGCCCCCAGGCTCCCACTCTTTAAGGCTTTTAGAAATCAAGACCTCCCAGCCCAGCCTCCAGGAGCCCCGGTACATGGCAGTGGGCTACATGGACCACGCACAGTTCAGGCGGTTTGACAGCAACTCTCCAGGTCAGTGTGGAGATGCTGGAGCCCAGGACGGAGCAGGTGGGGCAGGAGGACCTGGACAAGGAGACAGAACCAAAGACAATAGGCACAGAGGTTCAAGCTGCCCTAATGGCTCCTGGAGGACCTGCATGGCTGCTACAACCAGAGCTAGGACAGTGAACAATGCTTGCCCAAGGCCAGGTCAGGCTCCCATTCCCCAGAGACCTTTGCCCCTAGTCAGGGTCGCAGTGATTCCCAGAGGCTATGGCACCTGCCATAGTGGAGGAGGGAGTTTGGGTAAAGCATGAAATGAACAACCTGTAGGGCAGGTACTTGGAGTGGATCCCAAGTCTCCTGGAGATGGGGAAGGAGGCGCTGCAGCTCAGAGGTAAGAGGGGCTACAGGGCCTTTGATCTCCCTGAGGCTCACACCCTACAGGGAAAACTGAATGGTCAGAAAAGCGCCCCCTTCTGGTTAGAGAGAGAACTGTCTCTCAAGTTTTCAAGCTCTGGGATGGAGACTGGCCCAGAGGGTCCTATTGTTTCTGAAGGACAGTTAAGGAATCCAGTTTCTCCTGAGAAAGAGGGGAGACCACCCCTGAAATCACCCTGCACAGGACCCTTTTCACCGGCAGCCATCGTAGGAACAATGAGTTTCTCTCTTGAGATCTTGTTTTTTGGTCAGAAAGCATTTTTGGAGATCTCACTCCTGCCTGTCTGTGTTATCACCCTCCACCCAAGACAGCAACAAAATGTTTAGAGACCTGCATCCCACGCTGGGCTCTCACCTACTATCCCAGACTCCCAGACTAGGCTGGTTTCTGGGGTTTGTGCTACCTCCCTCCAAGCATGTTTTCCTGTCCATTCTGAGGATGGTCATGAGGCTGCTTCAGTGACCATAGAGGAAATAGCAACCATAAAATGTCTGATTCTTCCTGCTCAGGCCCCCAAAGGGCATGTGTGACCCAGCACCCCATCTCTGAGCATGACTTCACCCTGAGGTTCTGGGCCCTGGGCTTCTGCCCTGACCTGGCCCTTTACATGGAGCTGGTGGAGACCAGGCTTGGTGGATGGAAACTTCCGGAAGTGGGCGACTGTGGTTGTGCCTTCTGGAGAGGAGCAGAGATACATGTGTATCTTCAGCATGAGGGGCTGCTGGAGCCCCTTATCTTGAGATAGGGTAACTAGGGGGACTTGGGCACGGAGCCCATTCTCAGGAGAATCAGGAGCCCTTTGAGAACTTCTAAGGGTCAGACTAAGGACTGGGGTCTCCCCTTCCCTTCCCTTCCAGTGCCCCCTCCTCAGCCCTCCATCCCCACTGCGGGCATCACTGCTGGCCTGGTTCTCCTTGGAGCTGTGCTCACTGGAGCTGCGGTGGCTGCAGCTGTGATGTGGAGGAAGAAGCGCTCAGGTGGGGAAGGGAGTGGGGGAATCTTGTCCATTGGGGGCTTCCATGTCCCAGGGAGAACTTGCCCTGCATGGTTAATGGGAAGTACCATCCACGCATGTGTGTTGCCCAGAGGGCATTTGGTTCAGTCCGCCCTGACCTCCTTTCTTCATTTTTCCCAGTCCTGACCTGGGTCTTTAGTCACAGTATTCCAGGATTAGAAGATTCCTTAAAGACTGCGTGGGCTGACTCCTCCCTTGTCTCACATGATGATTCTTCCCACAGGAAGACAAGGAGGAAGCGACACTCAGGTTGCAGGTAAGTGTGGATCAGGGGTTTGATCCCTGAGGCCTTGGGGATAGTGTTGATGAAGCCATTCAGTTTCCATTCATGATGGTGATTTTCATGTCTTCAAATCTTAAGGCCACTTATTAATGGCTCAGCTCACCATACAGACATTCACCTCTTTGACTTCAACTGTGGACAATAATTTACATTGTGGGGTAGAATTGGAGGGGCATTCTTCCTTTGAAGGAAAGAGACCACAGTTATGTGAAGAAGGTGACAAAGGAAAGCACAGCAGCAAGCAGGAAATGGTTGTAAAAATGAGAAATTAGGGCATCGCTGGTGGTGCAGGTAGTTGAGTGCAGTGCTGTGAAGCTGTCCACACCCTGTGCAGTGGCACAGCAGACCTCTGCTGTATTGCCCGCTGCTCCCCTCAGCAGTTTATTTCATCAGTCTGCCTGTTCTGTTCCCCACTCTGTCCCTGGTGAATCCTCTCACCCTCCCGCACATCTGGCCTGCACCCTAGTTCTTGTATAAATAAATCTTTAAAAAGAAAAGAGAGAGAGAGAGAAATGACTCAATGCTGACTTTACAAAGACTGAGCACATTATTTTTTTTTGGTACGTCATGGCGCGTTCTGTCCTTGTTGTCTTCCATGGATTTTATGGTTTCTGGTCTTAAGTCCCAGCCTGTTATCCATTTTGAGTTGATTTTTGTGTGAGGTGGGAGACAGTGCTCTAGTTTCATTCTTTTGCACGTGGCTGTCCAGTGTCCCCAGCACCGTTTATCGAAGAGCCTTTCCTTGTGACCCCCTCATCTTAACCTTGTCTACATAAACTTCACTGGATGGCACGTTGGAGAAAGGGGTTTACTTCTTCCCATCAGTAGTTGTATTTTAAAATTACAATTCATTTTACGTTCTCCATTGTCTTTCAGCAACCTTAGGTATTTACCTGGAACTATTTCAAAAGCACTTGAAACAATCGAAAGATTAGAGGCATATGTCCATTAAAGAGGAAAGTAAATGATGAATCTGGATCAGGACCTAATGGTATCTGACAAGATACCTAATGGTATCTGACAAGACAGAACAAGAACAGTGTGGGCTGACAGAGCAGCAGGAACAGGCCCTGAAGGGCTGGGAGAGGCAGTGAGGGGGTGAGTGTCCTTCCTGCAGGGTGTGCAGGATCCCCTAGTGTTGTCCAGGGACACCTGCCCTGTGCTCTGTACCCCCCTCTTTTCCCTCTCCACTTGGAACAAAAGGAAGCACTAATGGGGAGACATGTGTCCTCCTGGGGCAGTTTTGAGTCCAAGTCACTTCCTGCTCCCCTCCCCATGAGGTGGGTGGATTTAGGGGCTGTACTGTGCTGAGAGCTGGGGTGGGGGTGGTTTATATCCTGCAGCTGCAGCCCCACCCCCCAGGAAGTCTGGCTGGTCATCTACCCTTGGGAGAGGGGGCGTGGTAGTGCCAGAAAGGCACAGAGCTGATTCTCTATGATCTGAGCAAACGTGTAAAGAAAATCCCTGGAGCCCTCGGTGGCTTTCTCAGGCTTTTATTGATCTTTTACATGTAGTGCGGCAACCAGGTACACAGCAGACAGGGGTGCTGGGGTGCCAGGAGCTGGCACTCTTTACTGGGCTCTCTGGCAGTTGTCCCTCTCCTGTGTTCTTTGCTTCTCTTGCCAATAGAAATACTGCAGCCCTGGCCCACAGAAGTAAACAATACAACTGAATATAACAGTGTAACAAAATGCAGGCTTCCATCAGGCATGCGATGCTAATGGCGGGAGAGCAGAAAAGCCTGACAATCATTTACCCCACAGGGTGGGTAACTTTCAGTGTTTTGTTGGGAAACTGTTATCCCACTGTAATAGGATGGTCTCCAGGAAATGGGGAGGTTCCAGGTTTCCTGCCCCACCCAAGAGGAGGGTGGAGCTGAGCGGGGAGAGCAAAAGCTGCAGAGGAGACTGAGGAAGGAGGATGGAGCCAGAGGAGACCTGGAGGAGGCACATGGAGCGGAGAGAAACATGAAGAAACTGCTCTTGCCTATTGGTCGTGGACTGGGTGACACAGATGTGGATGAGACCCGTGGGGAGGTGACAATGGCAGCTTTTATCTTTGATTTTGATTTTGCTCTTTTCCTCCCATACTTATCTGGTTGTTTCTGATCCTTTTCTGTGGGTCCCCACTGGAGGATGCTTTAGACTTGTGGCAGGCTTTGGGGCCTTGCTCTGGGCCAATCCCGTTTGGGTAGACTTTTACCCACGAGGGGATGGATAACTTTGGGTGCTTGATTTAGAAACTATATTCTTTGTCTTTTTTGTACTGTTCCCTAATTGTATTAAATTTACATTTCATTAAAGTCTCATATGTTTTGTGTTGATGGGCGCATGGCAGAACCTATATAGAGCAGGCAGGTTTGCGGGGTCAGGGTGCCCGTCTCCCTGCCCTGTAACATCATCTTCCCTTCCCCTCTGGCGCTCCTCTAGTGTGTTCTTTCACACTCAGAGTGTGCCCTGCCTTTATGAGGCAGATGGCAAAAGCCATTTGGAGCATACAGATTTGGGTGTCCCAGGGTGCCCCTCATTCTGCCTAACTGATTGAGGGTGTTTTCTCTGATCAGGACTCATTTCCCTTCTCTACTGCTCTGCCTCCACTGGATCCTCACCCAGAGACAGGAATCCCCCAGGAGGAGGAATAAGCCCTCAGTGGGGATCTGACCAGGTTCCTGCTGTTTGAGGCAGGACCTTGTCTTCAGCCCTGGCAGGTCAGGGCTGGGGAGGGACTGACCTTCAGGTAAACTAAAGGAGCAGACAGAGCAGAATAGAATAGGGGCCTGTGGGCGGGGACCCCAACTCCTTGGGGACAATATTGTGTGTCCTGTGCTTCTCCATGACACCTGCTCACACTGAGGGGCATAGGACCACAAGCAGGCGCTGGCCTGTCCTTCATGGGGGGCCTGGGTCTGGGCCTCTGACCTGGGAAGTCACTGGGTGATGAGGAGGAGGGAAGAGCAGTTTGCACCCGGGACCAGGTGCTGGGAATGGAGGGGTCCAGTGTTTTGAGCAGAGTGGGTCTGGGGTGTGGGTTCCACGGGGTGGGAAGGGAAGGGAGGATTTTTTTTTCCAATAAACCTCTTGGTCTCTAGCAGCACAGAGGCTCAGCAGCCCTGAGAGGAGCCAGGTCTGTCCTTGGTCTCAGGGCCTAAGGAGTCACCAGGAAGGGCCCTGCTCCTGCTGGTGGGGGTCCCTGGGCCCTTCTCCCCCCTGAGCCCAGAGCTCCTGGCTGCCCTGCTCCTCTGTGTGGGCCTGGCTGCCTCTTGCCCTGTTTCTCCCCAGCCCTGAGGAGATGGCGCCTGCTCTTGTCCCAGCTCTGTGCTCCTTGGGGACAATAGCATCAGCCTTGTCCCAGCTCTGCCTCCTCCCCTCCCTGCTGCTCCTCCTCCAGCTGCTCCCTGGGTCCAAATGTCAGTGTGATGACCGAAGGGCATGATGGCTCAGAGTAGGATCTCTATGAACCCATGCAGAAGTGTGAAGGAGTCCTTGAGCCCTCAGTGGCTTTTTCAGGCTTTTATTGGGATTTTCAGGCTCTTATTGGGCACACCCCTGCCTGCCATGTGCCTGGGGGCCAGGAGGCTGGCAGGCCTCATAGCTCCCGGTGAATCTTCACTTTTTTTTTTTTTTTTTGCTCCCCACAGCAGTGTATTTCAGTCAATCTGACACTCTGGTGGATCTCTGGTGGATCCTCTCACCCCCCACCCCTTTCCTCATCGCAGGCCTCACCCCAGCTCTTGTATGCATAAATAAATAAATCTTTAAAAAAAAAAAAAAAGAAAAAGTATCTTCACTCTTTCTGGGCGCTCCAGCGTTCTCTCATGGTCTTGTTCTCTCACTTCTGGTCGTTTTCCATTCTGCGACACCGCCCTTACAAGCCCCGTCTCAGCCCAGGTGCACCCTCCTGCGCATGCCCACACCCTTCTCAGGTGCCCGCCATCAGACATGCATTCAGGACCACAGGGATCCATCATCAATCCTAATGGCGGAAGAGCAGAAAAGCCTGACAATCATTTACCCTACAGTGTCCTCCCTGTTCTGTTGAAGTGGAAACTGTCCAAAGTAATGTTGAAACTGATGGTGACGGGGAAAGCAATGAAACAACTGATGCAGTAAAAGGGCCCATCACACCCGCCTGGCACAATTAGCACGTTTACCATCTTAGCATTTGCAAGTTCCTCTCTGAGCAATTTATGACTTGACTTTTTTTTTTTAAAGATTTTTATTTTATTTATACAAGAACTGGGTTACAGGCCAGATGCGCGGGAGGGTGAGAGGATTCACCAGAGACGGAGCGCGGAACAGAACAGGCAGACTGACAAAATACACTGCTGAAGGGAGCAGGGGGTGAGACAGGAGAGGTCTGCTCGCCAGGTGGGTTGCTCCAAGGCTGGCGGGGATCAAACCGGCACTGCAGAGGCTGCAGACAGCTTCACAGCGCTGCGCTCAACCGCCTGAGCCACCAGGGAGGCCCTGGTCTCTATCTTAACTGGGCCTCATTCCAAAAGAAAGGAGTCAAGTGGCTGGCTCCTTCCCCCTCCCATAGCACAGATCCTTGTCTAACCACCCCCCACCCCCGCCTTTGTCTAAACAGCCCTGTGCTCTACCAAATGGCCTGTGCACTACAAAAAAAATGAAATCTGTGAAATTTATCAGTGTAACGAATGCTGAAATTCCTGAGTATAAATGGAAATCTTTGTATATGTTGGTGGCCCAGATCTTAGGGGGAGACTCTCCTGTCTGGTGCCCACTAGTGTGATAATAATGAAACCTGTACCCACTTCTCCTTGGAGTGCCCTTTGTTCCTTTCTAGCCTGGTAAAATAGTTTTCAAGTAGGTAGGGCCCTGGGGTCTGGAGCTCTTCCTTCAGGAATGATGGCTGTGTGGGGGGACCCTGGCTCTAGAAAAATTGGGGTACTTCCCAGGGGAGGGAGAGGGATCGAAACAGAAGAGGGAAGAACACAAAGGATAATGCTGATGGTGCGTGGGTGAACTGGTGGTGGGAATTTTAAGGGGACTACACCTGAGAGTGTTACAGGGCAGGGAGAGGGGCACCCCAGAACCCCCAAACCTGCCTGCTCTAAATAGGTTCTGCCATCTGCCTCATCAACACAAAACATATAAGACTTTAATGGAAAGGAACTTTAATACAATTAGTAAACAATACAGAAAAGACAAAGACTATAATTTCTCAATCAAGCACCTAAAGCTACCCGTCCCCTCGTGGGTAAAAGTTCACCCAAACAGGATTGGCCTCGAGCAAGGCCTGAAAGCCTGCCCCAAGTCTAAGGCACCTTCTGGTGGGGACCCACAGAAAAGGATCAGAAACAACCAAACAAGTCTGGAAGGAAAAGAGCAAAATCAAAATCAAGACAAAAAACACCGTTGTCACCTCCCCATGAGTCACCCACATCTGTTTCAACCAGTCCACGACCAAAAGGCAAGCATAGTTTTTTCACAGTTCTCTCTGCTCCATGTGCCTCTTCCAGGTCTCCTTCTGGCTCTCTGTCCTGCTTCCTTCCTTCTCCAGTTTCCTCCTCCAGCTTCTGCTCCTCCCTGCTCAGCTCCACCCTACCTTGGGTGGGGCAGGGAACCTGGAACTTCTCCTTTTCGTGGGCACTACCCTGTTACAAGAGGAGAAAGCATACATTCCACAAAAATGTAGAATGATGTGGTAGATAGATAGATAGATAGATAGATAGATAGATAGATAGATATAAAAGATGGGGGTGCTCCCCAAAAACTATTGTGATGACACAGTTAAGAGCAGTCTCTGAGCTGCAACAAGAGGGGGAGGGATGACCATTGCTCAGTCAGGGGTTATGATGTTTCAAAAAGTGAACTATCAAAAATGTGAAAAAAACTATCCCCTCATTTTTTACTTTTGATTTATTTGTATCAAACACTTGTCAGTTAACTTAGGGGGAAGAAACAGATACCTTATAAGGGAAAACCAATCAGGTTAATTTCAGACTTCTCTGAAGAAACAATAACAATAATAACAGTACGAAACAATAAAGCAAAAACAGACAATTATAAATGAGAGACATCCTGCAGGGGAGGAGGAGGGAGAGGGATCAGAGGGAGGGAGGAAGGAACACAGGGGTCTGTGGTGATGGTGGACGGATACATTGGTGAAAGAAATTCTATGGGGACTACACCTGAGGGTGGGGGAGCAAATATTTTTTTTAAAAATGAACAATGTTGTAAAAAATAAAAAAATTAAAAAATTAAAAAGAAAAGAAACACTTGTCAGTTACTAATTCATTTAACTCCACCAATATTTGTATGTTATGTGCTTGGTGCTGTATACAAAACAGAGACATTCCTAACTTCAGAGAGCTGCTTTCATGCAGGAGACAGTGAATAATAAAGACAAGAAACCCACCCCATCCTGTAGAGGGGCTGAGAGGAGGGACAGGCAGGGAGCAGGTGGGGCAGCAAGAAAGGGGGGTGTGGGGGCAGCTGTGTCCATCAAGGGGGTCAGTGCAGAAAGTGGGATGGAAGCAAAGCCCTGGGAAGGGGATGTTCGGGAATGAGGTTCCCATGGAAGGAACATCCTGTGGGGGGCTGGCTGGTGCCCGGGGTGCAAGGGCAGAGGGCATGAGGATCAGCTAGAGCAGAGGGAAAGGGAGGGACACAGGAGTGGGTGTCATAGGCCTGGGAAGGGGCCACCCTGTGAGGATGGGGGTGACTGTGGGGATGGGGAGCCCCTGCCAGGCTGTGAACAGACCAGGGCCTGGTTCAGCTCCCAGGTGGCAGGAGAGACTAGTCTGTGTGTCTCCAGGTGAGAGAGGAGGGGCTCAGGTCAAGCTGGGGCAGCACAGGTGAGAAGTGGCTCTTTGAAGGTGCAGGGGGCTCCCAAGGACAGCACAGTCCTATCCTGTCTTCCTAGGCCTCATCAGGTGAAGGGCCCTGACTGGGGAGCAGGCTGGGTGAAGCTTTTTCTTCTTCTTCTTCTTCTCTCTCTCTTTTTTTTTTTTTTAAAGATTTATTTATTTATTTATACAAGCACTGGGTACAGTCAAAAGCACGGGAGGGTGAGAGCCAGAGCGGGGAGCAGAGCAGGCAGACTGACGAAGTACACAGCTGAGGGGAGCCTGAGGGGAGCAGCGGGCAGCAGGAGAGGTCTGCGCGCCATGTGGGACCCTCCTCCGGTGGCCGGGGAGCAGCCGGGGATCAAATCAGTGCTGCAGAGGCTGTGGGCAGCTTGGCAACCCAGCGCTCAACTGCTGCACCACCGGGGAGGCACTCCTCTTCTTTTTTTAATTGAGGTAACATTAATTTACACACTGCATAGATGTGAGGTGTAGAGCTTCTCATCAGGCAACTGTATATTTCACACATACCCATTAGCAAAAGTCCAATCACAATCCTTCACCAAGATATTCCCTCTACCCTCCGTCTCCTCTGGTCACTGCCATTTTGTTGTGGTTGTTGATTGCTTTTTTCCCTTCATAGTCCACAAATAAGTACAATCCTATGTTTTCTGTCTTTCTCAATTTGACATAGCATAATTCCCTGAAATTCTATCCACATTGCTGAAAATGGCGAGATTTCTTCTTTTTGCAGTATCTGAGTACTATTCCATTATGTGTGTGTATGATGTATGTAAATCACATTTTGTTAATCCTTTCATCTGTTCTTTAGAACTTGGGTTGTTCCCTATTTTGGCTATTGTAAATAGCACTGCAATGAAAATAGGGGCCCTGTCTCGTTTTGAATAAGTGTTTTCTTATTCATCAGGTCAATATCCAGAGGTGGAAATCCTGGAGCATATTGCAATTCTTTTTTATTTTCTTGAGAACCACCGTATTGTTTTTCCAAATGGCTGCACCAGTTACATCCAACCAATAGTGCAAAGGGTCCTTTAACACTTTTTCCTCACAGAATTTATTTCTTGACTTTTGATAATAGACATTTTTACTGGTGTGAGCAGAAATCTAATTGATTTTTTCAAATGTTGACCCATCCTTGTGTTGCTGAGATAAACCTCACTCTGTCATGGTGTGTGATCCTTTTTCATGTGTGATTGAATTTGGTTTGCTAAGGTCTTGTTGAGGATGTTTGCATCTATGTTCATCAGGGATTAGTCTGTAGCTTTCTTTTTGTGTGATGTCCTTCTCTGCTTTTGGTATCAAGGGAATGTTGGGCTCATGAGATGTGATGGCAGCATTCCCTCTTCCTCTGTGTTTTTGAAGAGTTGAGAAGTCAGGTGTTAGTTCATCTTTAAAGAGTTTGTAGAAGTCACTGAAAATGTCTGGTCCTGGACTTTGTTTTTCAGGAAACTTTTGATTCATGTTTTAGTGTCTTTGCTTGTAGTTGCTTTGTTCTGAATCTTCCTGACTCAGTCTCAGAAGGTTTGTATACTTCTAAGAATTTGTCACTTTCTTCCAGGTTATTTGAGGTCATTCAATTTATTGACATATAGATATTTGGTATTATGATCTTTTGTATCCTAATGTGTCTGTTGTAACTTCTCCGCTTTTGTTTCTTATTCTATTAGTTTTTTTTTCCTTTTTTCCCCCTTGAAAGTGTAGTAAAATATTTGTCTGTTTTGTTTATTTTTTTCAAAGAACCATATTTTGGTTTCATTGATTTTTTTGTCTCTCTTTGATTTCTTTGTCATTTATTTCTGCTTTAATATTTTTTTCCATTGCCACCTCCCCACGGGTCTCTCGCCCACATCTGTGTCACCCAGTCCACGACCAAAAGGCAAGCGTGGTTTCTTCACGCGTCTCTCTGCTCTACGTGCCTCCTCTGGGTCTCCTTCTGGCTCCATCCTACTTCCTTCCTTCCTCAGTTTCCTCTGCAGCTTCTTCTCTCCCTCCTCAGCTCCACCCTCCCTTGGGTGGGGTGGGAACCTGGAACCTCCCCCTTTCCTGGGGACCACCCTGTTACAATTTCACTCCTATATGGATGATAGAGAAACAAAACAAATGAACAAACAAAACAAACCAAAAACAACATCTTAGTCTGTAAGAACATAATATTTGCTGCCAGAGGGAAACAGGAAAAGGGGCTGAGGAATTTGGGTGAAGGAGTTCTTGTATGGTGAAGAATAGAAACTGTTTATTCAAATGTTAATTTTTAATGTACACCAAAACCTATCGCTATATAATGGTACAAACCAGTGGAACTTCAGTAAAAATTAAAAGAAAATGAAGTGAAACACAAAGATGTTTATTAGAGCTCATGAAATTTGTGATAATTCCGAAGCTCCGTTTGTATATATATGTAAAAAAGTAAAAGCTATTCTGAGATATTTTGACTTGCTCTATTATATGCAATCCTCATACTTTTCCTTTTTTAAATTTTTTCTCCCTCAGCAGTTAATTTTTAAAAACAATGGAATCAACTGATGGCCTATGAAGGGACATTTCAAGGTCTGAATTTCAGAGGACATTTATTCTGATTGCTGTGTGTTCTTTACAGTTTTTGCTCTAATACATGGGAGTCAGAATCTCCAAGATGGATGAGGGTTGCTCAAAGACCCACATTTTGATGCAAATTTCCTAAGTCATCCTAAATTCCAGCCACTTCAAAATTTATGGAGCAAACCCAAAGATGTAAAATTGTGGAGAAAAGGGAAAAGATTTCCTTAGAACAAGAAAATGACACCTCAGGCTAAATTCAACCTTGTAAATACAATGAAAAACCAGCCACATTCATTTGTTAATTGTCCTTGGCTATCTCCTTGCTGTAGTGCAGATTTTAGTAGTTGCAAAAGGAACTACAATATATGGTAAATAAAGTTTGAAATATTTATTCTTTGAGGAGAGAGAAATTTGTCAATCCTTGTTCTACAGTCATGATTTGTAAACATTCAAGTGCAGCTTCTCTGGCATAGGGAGGGTGAAGAAAGAGATCTGAGCCTGTGTTCTTCTTCCCTTATCAGGTCTCTGAATCTACAGAAAATAAGGGAACTTTTTAGAGTTTGAAAATCAGTGAATTTATCTTTAATTGCCCCATCAATATTAGCTTGCTAATGCTGTTAATAACATTTATATCAGAAATAATAATAATTCAGGGTCAGTGATATAAGCGATGATTGGATAGTTCGTTAAGTGGAACAAACATTATTAAGCAGTCTTTGTGGTGGAACCATAGCTGGGGGAGGCGTGAGGTCTGGGGGTGTGAGAGTGCGGCAGAGATGGAGTAGAGAACAGAAAAGGAGGATTTATTGAAATACCCTGCAAGGGAACAGGGGGCAAGAGGGAGCTATACAGCTGTGTGTGAAGGATTTGAGACTTTTACACTAGGGTTCCATAGGGTTTCTTACTTGGGGAGCCAGTTTGCACGGGTTATCGGCTGGGGTGTCTGCTCTTGGGTGCAGACCCTTGACACAGACACATGTGCAGGCCCTGCCTCTGCATTCCTGGAGCTGGGCTGGTTTATCTGCCATGGTGGTCAGTCTAGCGGCCCAGTTCCCGTGGCAGCCTTATGGATGCCCTTCTCTGCTCAAGTCTCTCAAACATGACTGTGGGGTAAGAGTGAGAGCTTAGTTTCTAACCTTATGAAATGAAACCCTGACACCCGTGTTGGGCCAGATGTATACTTCAGGAGTGACAACATAATCCTTTCTCTGGAAATCACAGTATTTTCTTTCCTTTTTCCAGAATTTATACTATTTTTGCTGATTTGATGGGCTCATGTTTTAATATTTGGTAATAAAACATGGTTTTGACAGGGAATGAGTAAATCTCTGGATTCCCCAGAGACAGCCTGGAACAGAACAGGCAGACTGACTGAAATCCACTGCTGAGGGGAGCAGCGGGCGGGGCAGGAGGGGTCTGCGCGCCACGTGGGCCCTCGCGGGCGCAGCAGAGGCTGTGGACAGCTCCCCAGCGTGCGCCCAACCGCCTGCGCCCCCTGTTTGCTGTTCTCCCCACAGTGTGAGCGCGACAGTAAAGCATCTGCACAAGGCGGGGCCAGGATGGGGACGCCTGGAAAAGCCAAAACCCAGGACGGGATTGCTCAGGACAGATGAAAGGGCCTCTCGGGCATTCCAAGGGTTGTCGTTAAGCGGCAGCTTCTTCGTTAAGGCTGAGAAACCGCTGGCGGGTCCCTCTGCCAATGGCTGTGGCCTGTGGCTCTGACGCCACAAAGAGCCCTTGTGACGGCACCGGCACCGCCTGCATCAGGCCCGCCCGGACTGCGCCTGTGTCCTCAGGAGCCGGGAAGCTTTGGACAGTGACCTGTGCACTCCGGACGCCGAGAGAGACAGTGAGAGCCTGTTTTGGGGTCTTTGGTTTCCTTTGGGCTTATTTATTGTTTATTTATTTAATTATTTGTTTCGGCTATTTATTTTAGTTATTTTATTTTTCTTTCTTTGTTTTTTACCTTATTTTCCTTGTTTTTTTTTTTTTTTTTTTTTTTTTTGTATTTGCTTATAGTCAGGGCTGGTGAGGGTGGTCAGCGTAGTCAAGCGCACAGGCGCTATGTCCCAGGGACGTCAAGGGCAAAGCTACCTGGTGCTGCGGGAGCTGGGGCGGGGCTCCCACGCCAAGGTGACGCTGGCGCTGCATGCGCTCACGGGCACGAAGGTGCTCATCAGGGGCGTCCGCAAGTCCGAGGTGCCCGACCTCCGCCTCCTGGCCCGCGAGATGGGGTGCATGAAGGCCCTTCACCACCCGAACATCGTGGAGCTCTTCCAGGTGGTGGACACCGGGCCGGAGCTGCAGCTCGTCATGGAATACGTGCAGGGGGAGGACCTGCAGGCCTTCCTGGACAGGCGTGGGCGCCTGGGCGAGCGCGAGGCCCGGCCGCTCTTTCGGCAGATCCTCGCGGCCCTCAGCTACTGCCATGCCAAAGGCGTCGCGCACAGGGATGTGAGGCCTGAGAACATTCTGCTGACCCGAGAGGGGAAAGTCAAGCTGGTGGACTTTGGGCTCAGCGTCCAGGCCTTCAACCGGGCGCTGAGCAGGTGCTGCTGTCGCCCAGAATACAGGGCCCCCGAGGTCTACCTTGGCCAGCGCTACAATGGCCCCAAGGTGGACGTGTGGAGCCTGGGCGTCGTGTTCTATAAAATGGTGACCGGCACACTGCCCTTCAGGGGCCCAAACCTCTGGGCGATCAGGGTGCGCGTCCTAGGCAGGCGGGTCCAGCTGCCCGACTATCTCACGGAGCAATGCCAGGACCTACTGGCCAAAATGCTGGAAAAGGACCCCTGGAGGCGCAGCACCCTGGAGAGCATCCGGCAGCACGCCTGGGTAGCAGAAAAGACTGAGGGACTCCTGCCCTTCAGCGAGCCGTCCCTCAGCCCCCAGGACCCGGCCATAATCAAAGGTATGGAGCGCCTGGGCTACCAGAGGCAGGAAATTCGGGAGGCCATTGACGCTAACAAGTACGACAAGGTCATGGCCACCTACCTGATCCTCCGCTCCAGGAAGCAGGCGGGGGAGGAGGACTATGAGGAGGAGGGCCAGGAGCGGCCCAGGCGCGTCACTTTCCAGGTGCCAAAGCTCGTCACCTTCCGGGAGCCCGGTGACCCCGATTCCAAGGACAGCCTCCCGCAGCCTGAGGTTTCGGGGAATACCCCAAGGCCGGGTATCCTGCGAAAGCAGGAAGTCCAAAAGAGGGCAAAGGATGCCACCCCGGGCACCAGGGTCATCTCCGCAGGAGTCCCTGAGCTGGAGGACGCCCAGAAGCACACCACCGCCGCAGGGCCAGGCCACCTGTTAGATGATGCCCCGAAGGGCAGACCCTCTGCGCTAGGCCCGGTACTGGAGGACGCCTGGGGGGACACCAGCACCTCTGTGGCCAGACCCCAGCAGGAGGACACCAGGGAGCACAGTAGCACCTTGGTGTCAGTCCTCCAGCTGGAGGACACTGGGGAGCACGGCAGCACCACTGAGACAGGCCCCCAGCTGGAGAGGGACCAGGAAAGTAGGGCCAGCACGATCTGTCCAGCTCCACAGTCCTCCAGCACCCCCCTAAGACCTCCCCCAAGACGTGGCTGGCCTTCCAGTGCAGTGGCCCCTTCAGCAATCATCAGGGCCAGAGACAGGGTATTAGAGATTATCCTAGAATTTTGTTGCTGCTGTGCAGCATTCGAGTTGCAGAGCAACAAAGACTAAAAATAGCACCACACCAGACAAAAGCCTCCCCACCCCAAAGCACAAAGTGGCCATGGGGAACAGGAGTACACCAGGGAAGGTTGAGGCTCTGGAGAGGCTCAGGGGCTGGGCCCAGTCACAGGAGCCAGGAGCAGCATGAGACCCATGGGACTGCAGCACAGAAATCTGGGCAAAACTGATGTCCCTGAGCAGAGCAGGTGAAGGGCCAGGAGGGCCACGGAACTGGTGAAACACCTGGAGGGGAGCAGAGTGGGTGAGTGGTGGGGTGTGGAGGGGCTGGGGAGAGCTGAGCAGGTACAGGGCCCAGGAGGGGTATGAGGCTGTGTGGGTGGCCCCAGGGCCAGAGGCAGGAAACCCTGGGCCTCTCTCCCCCATCATAGGCTCAGTTCCCTGAGGACCATACTGCCCCCTTGCTGGGAGAGACCCGCTGCTCTATCCTGGGCACAGGGATGGCATAGAGGATGCAGGAGCTCTTGCAAAGGCTTGGGTCCAGGTGGTAAAACGTGCAGATTGCAAGGAGCAGATAGAGAAGGTTTCTAGCTCCCCTTAAGAAAGACTCGGGGACCAGTATATTAGAATCCAAACAGGACTCTTCAAGGTGGACAGAGTTTATGCACAGACCAACCTTACTCCACACGACCTGCTCAGCTGGAAAATCTGCACATCTTCCTACACCAGGAAGCCCTAGGCTGTGATCAAACTCAGTCCCACAGTGAGCATTGTCACCTCAAATTTTTGCAGCTTGGGATTCTTACACAGTGTCAGCCCAGCTGGTATTTCCCCTTTTAAAAATCCTCTCCAGACGGCCACCCACCCCTCCTCCTCCCTGGATTCAAACCCTGCAGGGTGACCTTAGCCAAATTGGAAACGTTAATATCGCCCAACAGATGCAGGCTTTGGACACCAGTCTCTGCCAAGTAAATCACTGGGTCCAGGAACGAAAAGCTACAGGGGCTGTCTACCTTAAATTTGTGTTTTTCATCATTGTTTAGATGGTGTTCAAGATGGGTAAAATGAAATGGCATAAGAAAGAAAGAAAGCAAAAGAAAGTGTTGAAGGTCTGAGAGAGATTTTGGTGAGAAATCGTGTGTACTCAGGTGTCTCCCCCTCCTCCAACACATTCATGGACTTGCTCATCTGACCAGCAAAGTTCCCTCTGATCGATACTTCGTCAGCCGAAGCTGGGGCCAGGACATCCAAATGTGGACCAGCTCTCCCTTACTGCCATGGATCCTGCCCCTAGTAGGCCCAGTGATTATGATGATGCTTTTCTTTGTTTCTACACCCTGTTTTCTCTGCTTTATCCACACAAAGCTCTGTGAGATGAGCCTTCGCTCTCCCAGACCCGGGAAAGCCATTCCTGTTATTGACAGATGAGCAACAGGGCATTGCTCTAGGGGTTCTGGGCCACCCTGGGCTGTCCAGCGACCAGTTGCTTATTTCCCTAAACAAACGGATCCCACTGTAAGAGGATGGCAGCCCTGCCTGCACGCACTTGCGGCAGCTGCTCGTCTCGCTAGACAGGCCTTAAAACCCACCCTGGGCCAATCTGTAGATGTTAATTCTCCACATCGGCTCCACGACCTACTCAAGCAGTATGTATGCAAGTGCTGGGCCCAACTCGGGCACGCATCACTGCTCCCCTGGTCCAGGTTCCACTCAGCCTACAGAGCAGAGACCCACTGTTTCTAATCCCATCACTTCAAGCCACTTCCCGTTCTTCTGTCTATACCTGGAAATTCCAGACCAGCGCAGCCTCAGGCAAGGTATTAGCACTCACAGGGCCTCTGATCCTAACCTTATTTTTTTCTTTTTGCCCCATGCTTACTGCATTTCATCCAACACCGGATCCAAGACACACCCCGTAGCACCTTTAACCAACTCCTCCACCTATATCCTCGTGTCCCTGCAAAGACCATCTCATAACCAGGCCTGAGCCCCTACCCCGGTCTTCGCCCCCGTCCAGCAGGAAGTAGCCAAAGAAAGAACCGTCGCCCCTTTTCCTATCAACAAAAGGCTGGTATGAAAGGTCGATGCAGGGGCCAGGAATGGGGAAGCCCACATACAAACAACAAGATGGCCCTGACACCAGTACCCCTGATTCCATCAAACCGAAACTGAAGCCATAAGCAGGGGAAAACAACTCAGCTCCACGAAAAAACAACTTTGTTCCCCCTAAACCTGTTTCCCCCCTGCCAACCCAGTTTTCCTGCCTAACCTCTCCTCACCCTATGAAATGACATCTCCCCCACAACGGGCGTGACTTCAGGGACACCCCACCTTGAATCAGCAAAGCTCGCCTGGGGGCACAATGAATGTCCCTTCCTTTGAGAAAGTTTAGCCTGGCTCCCCTTTTCTTTACCGCGCCAAACCTTTCATCTTGGTGCCCGAAACCCGGAAGGCTGTGTCCCCTGGCGCTGGGGCCGCCTTCCCGTCCCTGGGACTCTCCTCTCCATGGCAGACGCCTCACATCCACCACCGGCCTTGATCCTTGGGGTGAGTCACCTGCCTGACCCTCCTTCCTAGGAGGCCCTCACCCCTGGTTACCCGGCTCCTCTCCTCACCCCCATCCTGGTCGACTGTTCCATAAACCGCGGGCCTACGCCAGCCGACCCCCATTGCTCCTGGTTCTGATTTGGGGACGCCCATCCAGTCCAGGTGTCCCTTTCTCATGCCCTCCCATCTCTCCCTCCTGCAAACCAGTTGTACTTTCCAAGTCTCCAGTCTCCTCTCCCTCTTCGCCCTCTCCTCTTCTGCGTTCTCTGATCCTCTAGATGTTCAGTCTTCACCTCCTTCAGCTCCCCAGGCCTGCCCCCGCTTCCACCTCCAGGCTACCACACCTGCTCTCACAGTCGTCCTCTTTGTCCCCTTAGGGAGGTTGCGGGGACTGAAGGAGCAGGTGGAGTCCACGATCCTTTCCCTCTGTCTGATCTCTCCCAGATGGAAAAGCGTCTCGGCTCTTTCACTAACGACCCCACTACCTACACCAAAGAATTTCGTTATCTTACCCAAGGTTACACCTAAGGTTACACCTATAACCTTCGGTGTCATGACTACACGTTATCCTCTCTTCCACCCTGACCTCTAATCAAAGAGAACGTGTTTTTCAGTCGGCTCGAGGCCACGCAGATCAGGCCACTTCACTGACACAACCATGCCCCCAGGCCCTGAAGCAGGTCCCCGCCAGGAGCCTGGCTGGGAATCCCAGACTGACACTGATGCGGGTCGCAGGGGCAGGGCTCGCTGCCTCTTAGCCAGGCTCCAAGCAGCAGCCTGTCTCCAAGGCAGTTAATTTTGACAAGCACGGGAGATCACCCAGTTCCACCCCATACGGAGGAGGACGGTGACTACAAACAGCGATGAAGAGCATGTGGGTGCTAGATCTGTTCATAAACCTACCCGGGATGGGTTGGTTGCACTACAACTAGCGTAGACGGCAGGACGGTTCAAAGCAGGACGGCTCTACGCAGACGAAACCCTTTGGAACCTGGGGAGGGGTTGCCAGGTGGCCAGCCACGAGCAGATGGTACTCAGTGGCCAACCTCCTCGCCCTGTGGGCACCTCTCCAGGAATGGCCAGAGGTAGATGGATCCCCAGGGCAGTTGGAACAGGCCCTGTATGAAATAGAAGAAACCCTGAGTGGATGTGTTATAGGACAGGGAGAGGGGCAGCCCAAACCCCGCAAACCTGCCTATTCTACATGGGTTCTGCCATCCGCCGCATCAACACAAAACATAGGAGACTTTAATGGGAAGGAACTTTAATAAAACTAGGAAACAATACAGGGAAGGCAAAGAGTCTAGTTTCTAAATGAAGCATCCAGAGTTACCCGTCCCCTCGTGGGTAAAAGTCCATCCAAATGGGATTGGCCCAGAACAAGGCCCCAAAGCCTGCTACAAGTCTAAAGCATCTTCCAGTGGGGACCCACAGAAAAGGGTCACAAACAACTGAACAAGCCCGGAAGGAAAAGAGCAAAATCAACATCAAGATAAAAGCTGCCATTGTCACCTCCCCACGGGTCTCACCCACATCTGTGTTACCCAGTCCACAACCAAAAGACAAGCACAGTTTCTTCACGTGTCTCTAGGCTCCATGTGCCTCCTCCAGGTCTCCTTGCTCCATCCTGCTTCCCTCCTCAGTCTCTTCTTCAGCTTCTCCTCTTCCTGCTCAGCTCCACCCTCCCTTGGGTGGGGCAGGGAACCTCCCCCTTTCCTAGGGACCACCCTGTTACAGATGCAGTGCCCGCGAGGTGGCAGGAGCAGTGGGATGGGTGTTTCTCACAGCTCTGCTTGAGTCCAGGCAGAAAGAGCAATCTAGAGTCCAGCGAGTATGGGATGAGATGCGGGAAAAGATGCGAAAACTACAATGTTTGAGGATTCTGGAGGAAGAAGTTCAGAGAAACCAACCCACCATTCTGGAGATGCCAGACTCCAGCTCAGAAAGGAAGGAGAGGGAGGCTGGCCCTTTGCCCGAATCGCAGCTGGTGGTGGGAAACCAACCCATGACTCCAGAGATGCCAGACCCCTCCTCAGGACAGGAGGAGAGGGAGGCTGGCCCTTTGCCCGAGTCACAACCAGCAATGGCAAACCAACCTGCGACCCCTGAGATGCCGGACTCCTCTGGAGAGGAGGTGGAGGCTGGTGCCATGCTCCGGGCCCGCCGAGTGGTGACTCAGAAATAAAGCGGCAGCCACCCATGGCCCCAGGTGGGTGGTCAGGCTGCTGGACCACCACAAATGACAGAATTTACTTCCTATCAACCATACACCCAGGCGGAACTGGTGGACTTGGACAAACAGTTTCCACCAGAAACCAGGGGAACCCTTGGCAGCCTGGCTGCTACATTTGTGGGGCCTGGGGCTGGATGGGATCATTTGCACGGCACAAGTGATGGAGAGACTGGCCTCCATGGTTTACACCCATCCTTGCGACAGAGGCTACAGAACAGCCAGCGGTATGGCCAGGGCGACCACACCCTCCGGGAATGGATAATGGCTGCCACACGGACAGTCTGGCTGATGCAGGAGACGTGCCGGACACAGTAAGTGGATGGCAGACGTACGCCGAGCTGGTACAGGTCCTTCGGGAATTGGGGATGCGGCAGGCCATGTTTAATGTGAATTCCCGTGGTCCTGATGATGAGCGTTTCACAGCAGGGATGAGAGACTTGGTATTAAAAAATGTCCCCTCATCCTCATTTGGATCCCTCATGGCAGTTGTAGCACCCCATGTGAGTCGTCAGCTACACGACGTCACAACAGTGATAGCCAGCTTGGGCGAAGTTGAGAACTGGCGCTCTCAAACTCAGGAGGGAATATGGGTAGTTGTTGAAAAGTCAAAAGGATGCCAAGGAGGGAAAGGAATCTTCTTGGCACCACAGAACTTATTAAAGTCACCCATAACCAAATGTGGACAGATTTAGTGAGAGCAGGTGTAGATAGCACTAAAATACACGCACAGCCCAATCTATATTTGTTGGAATTATGGCAGCAGCTGCAAGAAGACCAGAGGTTCACGCCCATGAGAAGGACTGCTGCTCAGAGGGAGCCTGGAAGCTCCAGGTCTCAGGCACACGCCCTGTGCCTGGAAGACACTTGCTGCCAACCCTATCCTCGGGTGAGGCCTGATCGCTTTCAAATAGGGTGAGGGCCAAGGAACCCGTCCACAGGGGATGGGTGGGGACCGGAGGCCACATGTGGAGCTCGCCATCCACTGGTCCCCAACTAACATGCAAAGGGTTTTAGCTCTGGCAGACACAGGAGCAGAATGTACTCTGCTCTATGGAAATCCAGAAAGATTTCACAGGTCTACTTGTATTGATGGCTATGGAGGCCAGTGTCAAGGTGACATCAATGAGACTATCTCTGGGGATTGGGCCATTACCCCCCAAAAGAGTATAAAGTATATGTATCGCCCGTCCTGGAGTACATCCTGGGGGTGGATGTACTATGTGGCTTATGGCTAGAGACCACAGCCGGAGAGTTTCACCTTAGAGTGCGTGTGGTAAAGGCAGTGGTGAGAGGACACGCTAAGCATCTGCCCACACAACTGCCAGTCCCTAGGCAAGTGACTAATACCAACCAATATCAGTTGCCCGGAGTCTACAAGGAAATTGGGCACAATATCAGAACTGGAGAAAGCGGGCATTGTGCGTACTGCCCACAGCCCCGACAATTCACCGGTGTGGCCAGTGAAGAAGCCGATGGCTCTTGGCGCATGACGCCAAGAGATTATCATGAGTTAAATAAGCTAGTTCCCACTTTGCATGCTGCAGTGCCTTCGGCAGCAGATTTGGTGGATCATCTGCTGGTGCCAATGAATGTCTTTTGCCACTAGGTTGGTACCTCGCCTGGACTAACGTGTGTTCTGTTGTCTTTTGTTGTTATAGTGTGATGTGTACTATTTACTTTTGTGGGCCATGGCTGCGTTGTTTATGTTTGCTAAGAAACAAAATTGTCTTATGTAGATGGTCTGGCAGAAAACCCTGAGGGGGTGGATTGTAGGGTAAGGTAAAAAGTATCAGGCTTTTCTGCTCTCCCGCCATTAGGAGAGATGACGCATCCCTGCGGGCCTGAACGCAGGCCTGATGGCGGCACCTGGAGTAGGGTGGGGGTGCGGTGTCGAGGGTGGAGGAGGACAGTGGAGTGTGTGGGGAGAGCGGCGACTACAAACAAGGGCGAGGAGCATGTGGCTGCTAGAACCGTTCATAAACACACCTGGAATGGGTTGGTTGCGTTACAGCGGGGTCCTGGGGTTCACTCTGGATAGGTGTCTGCAGAGCTCCCCTGTCAGTGGCACGCGGCGAGTTTCCCAGGCGAGTTTCTCACGAGACAGAGACGGTAGTTATATTTAAAAAACAGGTTTATTGGGGAAAGGGAAAGGGGCAGGTTTTGCTGAGAGAGGCCTGCATGGTTGAAGGCGGGCAGCCTTGACAGGTCATAGGCGGGCAGGAAGCTGCTGCCCTGCAGAGGGAGAGAGTTGGTAAGAAGAGGAACCTACACAGTCCCAGGTGGGCAGAGGGAGTGCTGCCCCGAGCCAGTGCAGAGACTTTACAGACACAGTCCTCTTCTGTTTGGGGGGGTCACTCCTTGTGAGCCGTCAGTTGGTTGCTGATTTTGGATAACCACGCAGAATCCAAGAGGGACTGGAGATACCAGGATGGGGAGTGGAGATTCCAGGATGGGCCCAATCTCCAAATCTTTCCCCTCAGGCCTGTGCTCCACTCCCTAGAGCATCTGATCCTGCTTGGGTCTCATGCCTTGTGATAAGGCCTGGTGCCTAAGGGCCATGACCTCTACAGCTGAGTTAATGGTCATGCTATTTCCCTCTATCCCTACCTCCTTGTGAGTCAGGTTCTGGTGTCAGGGTACCTCCTTTCCAATCTTTCTATTCTGTCTGCTATTAAGTATTCCTATTTTGTGAGGAGGGGAAGCTGGGTCCCGAATGCTGGGTGAGTATGGAGTAAGTGGCTCCTATAGCAATCAGAGAATTAATATCTTACCTGTGACATCCAGGGTTACTCTAGGCTTAACCACAGAGACCATGTCATTGGGGACCTGGTGACGTCCTTGGGCCCTATCACTTCATCCAGGAGGTGTCAGTAGTCAGTCTACTACAGGGCAGGGAGAGGGGCACCAGAACCCCCAAAGCTGCTTGCTCTAAATAGTTTCTGCCATCTGCCGCATCGACACAAAACATTTAAGACTTTAATGGAAAGGAACTTTAACACAATTAGTAAACAATACAGAAAAGACAAAGAATCTGTTAGAGGTCAGGGAGAAGGGCAGCCCAGACACCACAAACCTGCCTGCTCTAAATAGGTTCTGCCATCCGCCGCATCAACAGAAAATATGAGACTTAAATGAAAAGGAACGTTAATACAATTAGTAAACAATGCAGGAAAGGTAAAGAATATAGTTTAAAACAAGCATCCAAAGTTACTGTCCCTTGTGGGGAAAAGTCCACCCAAACAGGATTGGCCTAGAGCAAGGCCTGAAAGCCTCTCCAAAGTCTAAAGCGCCTTCAGTGGGGACCCACAGAAAAGGATCAGAAACACCAGACAAGTGTGGGAGGAAAAGAGCAAAATCAAAATCAAGACAAAACCACCATTGTCACCTCCCCACGGTCTCTCGCCCATGCTGTTGTCACCCAGTCCACGACCAAAAGGCAAGTGCAGTTTCTGCACGTGTCTCTCGGCTCCATGTGCCTCCTCCAGGTCTCCTTCTGGCTCCATCCTGCTTCCTTCCTTCTCAGTCTCCACTGCAGCTTCTTCTCTCCTTCTCAGCTCCCTTCTCTCTCTTCCTTTGGGTTGGGCAGGGAACCTGGAACTTCCCCTTTACCTGGGGACCACCCTATTATCTTGGATATCTCATACAGAAACACATATTTTAACTGTCTTAATTTGTTTAGGTGAGATGTCATTAAATTTTAGTTTTCTTATAATAAGAAGCAAAAAAATAAACCTGCAAGCTCAACAATATTTAGAGAAAGTGATATTGTTTAACATTCTCATTCTTAAACTTAATAAGACCTTAGTTTTATATGAAATTTGGCCACCATTTAAATAATGATAAAAGAAAAATTTAAGGGAGAGATACCAATTGTAGCTGTTAGTTTTTCTTAGGACAGGAATTTTAAATTAATTTCAGAGTTGCAAATTAACATCCCAAAAACAAATTTCTTTCTTAGGCAAGTACTAGATAGATTGATGAAAACCAAGAAAAATAAGAGAGACTTAATATCATATACATTTCCTACATACTGTGAGGAACACAGTGTTGCTAAGGAACTTGCCCATGCGGCTAGATTTTGCTAGGACAAGGGGAAAGAAAGAAGTCAATCTGGGATTTTTCTGGAAAAGAATTTTATCAAGAGATTTAGGACTAATCATCAAAATGCAAACTTATTTTTTTTTTATGTAGACTAGGTCAATTACTCTTTTTTTTTTTTCCTGAATACTGTGTGCTTCCTTTTGAAAATAGAGACATTTCAACATAAAATATTGATACTCAACATGAAAACTGTAAGGCTTGCATGCTACAAATTCAACCATTAAGTTTTGATCTAGTTTTTGATTACCAAAATCTTAAATCCTGATCTCAAAATTGGGAATTTTTTATTAGACTTTATATAGTTGTCATTTATAACTAATACTCCTAAGGCATTAGATAGTGATACAAACAGATTTTTTGATTTTTTTTTTTTAACTTTGGTCATGTGCATTAGTTTTAAAAAGTAGTTATTCTTTTTTTTTAATAATAAATTTTATTTTTATATTCCCAACAATTGCAACCCCCCCATTCTGACCCCAATCCCTCCCTTCCGGCCCCACCCCCAAAAAGTGTCTCTGGTTCAAAGTTTTTTGTTGATTTTGATTTTTACTTTCTTATAGTTACTCATTTTCCTGGTCCCTTATTTAAGTTTTCTAGATTCCTGCTATGAGTGAGTCCATCCGTAGTTTTCTTTTTCTTTCTGGCTTATTTCGCTGAGCATGATCCCTTCCAGCGCCATCCATGTTGCTGCAACTGCATGTGTTTATCTTTTTGAATGCTGAGTAATATTCCATGGTGTATACGTACCACATCTTCTTGATCCAGTCATCTATTTTTGGGCATTTGGGCTGTTTCCAAAGCTTAGCTATTGTAATAGTGCTGCTATAAACTAGGGGTGCAGGTGTTCTTTGGAATTGATGTTTCTGTGTCCTTTGGGTAAATACCTAGGAGTGGAATTGCTGGATCATATGGAAGCTCTATGTTTAGTAGGTCCAGAACTCCACACAGCTCTCCATAGTGGTTGGACCAGTTTGCACTCCCACCAACAGTGCAGAGAGTTCCTTTTTTCTCCACACCCTCGCCAATATTGTTGTTGCTAGTTTTTTTAATATGTGCCATTCTCACTGGTGTAAGATGGTATCTCATGGTAGTTTTGATTTGCATTTCCCTGATTAAAGTGATGTTGAACATTTTTTCATATGTCTGTTGGCCATTTGCATTTCCTCTTCAGAGAAGTTTCTTTTTAGCTCTTCTGCCCAATTTTTGACTGGATTATTTTCTTTGTTGTTGTTGAGTCTCATCAGCTCTTTGCAGATTTTTGTGATCAGTTCTTTATCATTAGTGTTGTGTAAAAAATGTTCTCCCAGTTGGTGGGGTTTCTCTTTGTTTTTGTTATTGTGTCTTTTGCTGTGCAGAAGCTCTTTAATTTGATGTAGTCCCAGCTGTTTATCTTTGCCTTCACTATCACTGCTTTGGGTGATGTGTTTTTGTAAAGATGTCTTTGATGTGCAAATCATGTAGTGTTTCGCCTATATTTCCTTCTATGTATTTTATGGTTTCAGGTCTTATATCTAGTTCTTTAATCCATTTTGAGTTGATTTTTGTGTATGGTGTGAGGTAGTGGTCAAGCTTCATTCTTTTGCATGTGGCAACCCAGTTTTCCCAGCACATTTATTGAACAAACTTTCTTTGCTCCAATGCATAGTCTTTGCTCCTTTGTCAAAGATTAGTTGACCATAAATCTGTGGGTTTATTTCTGGATTTTCTATTCGATTCCATTGGTCTGTGTCTGTTCTTGTTCCAATACCATGCAGTTTTGATGATTATGGCTTTGTAGTAGAGTTTGAAGTCTGGGAGTGTGATGCCTCCATCCCTTCTTTTTTTTTTTTCGAGAGTTGGCTATTTGGAGTTTTTTTGTAATTCCATGTGAATTTCATCAATAATTGTTCTAGTTCTTTGAAGAATGACATTGAGATTTTGATTGGAATAGCATTGAATCTGTATATTGCTTTTGGTAGGATGGCCATTTAATAATGTTTATTCTACCAATCCATGAGCAGGGGATGTCTTTCCATTTCTTTGTGTCTTCTATTTCTTTTAATAGTGTTTTATAGTTTTCTTTGTATAGGTCCTTTACCTCTTCGGCTCAGTGTCCAAGGCTTCCCCCAGGCGCTGAGCACGTGCTGCTGTCGCCCAGAATACAGGGCCCCAGGTCTACCTTGGCCAGCAGTAACAACGGCCCCAAGGTGGACGTGTGGAGCCTGGGCATCATGCCCTACGAAATGGTGACCGGCAACACTGCCCTTCAGGGGCCCAGCCTCAGGGCAATCAGGGAGTGCGTCCTGGGTGGGAACGTCCACCAGACCACCTACCTCATGGTCCAGGGCGGGGACCTGCTGGCCAAAATGCTGGCACGGGACCCCTGGAAGCGCAGCACCCTGGAGAGCATCCAGCAGCACGCCTGGGTAGCAGAAACGAGGCAGGGG